>NC_142009.1:7643156-7798156 GCF_049901735.1 Notechis scutatus
TTCTTAATTAATATTTATGGGGGGTGAAGATGTCACAATCCACCCATTAAAGAGCAAAGCTCCCTTTTATTGAATTCTTCTGCTGCGTTGCCAGGGCTAATTGCATTTCGTGTCACAAATAAAAACCAGATGACTCTTGGGACTTGGGCAAAACTCCGGCCAGCGAGAGATTTATCCACTGGTATGGAGGGGCAAGCAGTGTTTCTCCTTTCACGGTTGTTGCAGGTCACTGGTTTTTGCAAAACAGGACATGGACTTGAGCCTGTTTGGAGGAGAGAAGAGGGCTTGGGAGAATTGCCAGGCCTCAAAAGCAAAGAACCCAGATCCAGATCCTGGATTTCCAGAACGAGAGCAGGGAAGCAGCAAAGAGGCGGATTAAAACTGAGAAGACACAGGCTCTCCGCCCTCCACTGTGGGAGTTCATGGCTCTCACTCTCTCTTTCTCTTTCTTTCTTTCTCTTTCTCTCTTACCAAAACCTATCCCATGGGCTGTTTGTTCTGAAGGAGGGTGTCCTAGCAACATCCTCTTCAGCACCTGGAGGAAAAGTGAGATCAGATAGATGATAGATAGATAGATAGATAGATAGATAGATAGATAGATAGATAGATAGATAGATAGATAGATAGATAGATAGATAGTAGATAGATAGATAGATGTGGGTGGATGGATGGATGACAGATGGATAGATAGATAGATAGATAGATAGATAGATAGATAGATAGATAGATAGATAGATAGATAGATAGATAGATAGATAGATAGATAGATAGATAGATAGATATGGGTGGATGGATGGATGACAGATGGATAGATAGATAGATAGATAGATAGATAGATAGATAGATAGATAGATAGATAGATAGATAGATAGATAGATAAATTGATGGATGGATGGATAGATAGATAGATAGATAGATAGATAGATAGATGATAGATAGATAGATAGATAGATAGATAGAGATGATAGATGGATGGATAGATAGATAGATAGATAGATAGATAGATAGATAGATGATAGATAGATAGATAGATAGATAGATAGATAGATAGATAGATAGATAGAGTAATAAGCAATTGATTGCTTATTAGTAACCTTTGATTATCACTAAGTACTGTATCTTATGATTCTTGATGGATGTATTTTATTTTTTCTTTATGTACACTGAGAGCATATGCACCAAAGACAAATTCCTTGTGTCCAATCACACTTGGCCAATAAAAGAATTCTATTCTATTCTATTCTATTCTATTCTATTCTATTCTATTCTATTCTAGATAGATAGATAGATAGATAGATAGATAGATAGATAGATAGATAGATAGATAGATAGATAGATAGATAGATAGATAGAATGGATGGATAAATGTCCTCAAGGAAATATCAATATTTCTCAAGGAGTCCTTCCTTCCTCTCTCCCTCTCTCTTTTCCTTCCTCATACTCTCCTTTCCTATCTCTCTCTTTCCTTCCTTTCTCTCTCTCTCCTTCCTTCCTCCTCAGCTCCCTCTTTTCTTCTTCCTTCCTTCCTCCTCTTTATTTTCCTCCCTCCTCCCTCCCTCCCTCCTTCCCTTTCCTTTCCTTTCCTTTTCCTTCCTTCCCTTTTCTCTTTTCATTTCCTTCCCCCTTCCCTTCCTCTTTTCTTCCTTTTTCCCCTTCCTTCCTCTCTCCTTCCAGTCCTTCTTCCCTCTTTTCTTTTCTCCCTCTTTCCCTCCTAGATTTGGAGATCTCCCAACTCCCTAAAGACTCTGAGTGACACGCAATACACACAGAGGAAGCCCAAACGATTTTTTAAAAAGCATGTTGTTGGTCCAGAAGGGTAAAACAAACAAACATGTGCAAAACCAACTAAGGCTTGGCATCCACCCTCACTCCAGGCCTGAGAGCAAAGCCATGCTTTTAATCCCTTCCAGGACAAGCTATAGGGTAGAGCCATACAAATCTCCAGGGCAGGGCCAAATTAAGGCCGACCCAGGCCCTAAGCACAGCCTAACCATGGGACATCTCGGCCCTTCCATTATTTAGCCGACAAGAGATTAATACTCTAACTTTTAAACTTTTGTTACACGCTGTGCCAAAGAAACTGGCTTTTTTTTTTTTGTTTTTTTTCAGTGCTGATTAAACTTGAACATAGCAGCTACGGACAATAATAAAAAATATTCAGCCCAAGTTAAGAATGTGGCAGCGAAAACGTTAAGGGCATGATTAGCTGGGGAACTCCAAGCTCATGCTGGCTTTGCTTCATCCTTTTCTTTTAATGACCTCATAATCCCTCGCGAGGGTGGCATCTGGGCAACTGAATGGCGCTAGCAGAGGGTTTCCTGGCCGGATGCCCTTCCTGTCACCAAGGCAGAGTTTTGTTCGGCAGATATATATTCTCAGTGCGCCCAGAGAGAGTAATACCTGCCTCTACCTAGGCTCGAACTCGAGCTGGTTTTCCTTCATGGTTAATTTTATTAATTTTCATTTCATATTTCTTAACCGCTCATCTCCCTCAGATTCAGGGCGATGTCGTAGCAGAAGGCAGGCACTGCTCAGGCCCAATAGATGACAGGACCTAATTGTGAAGATCTGGAGCACGTCCAGATGGGTCAAACTCACTAGAAAGGCAGAAACTGTTTGGGAGATAGACGGTTCCTACGATAATTGGGCCCTTTTTGACTGAACCGATTGGGATCCAAAGGTTAAATCGAGCCAGGTGGTCTACTTGTTAAGAAACCAGACCAGAAAGCAGGAGACCGTGAGTTCTAGTGCCGTCTTAGGCATGAAAAAAGGCTGAGTGACTTTGAGCCAATCCTCGGGTGTCTGTGAGTTCTAGTCCCGCCTTAGGCATGAAAAAAGGCTGGGTGACTTTGAGCCAATCATCGGGTGTCTGTGAGTTCTAGTCCCGCCTTAGGCATGAAAAAAGGCTGGGTGACTTTGAGCCAATCATTGGGTGTCTGTGAGTTCTAGTCCCACCTTAGGCACGAAGAAAGGCTGGGTGACTTTGAGCCAATCATCGGGTGTCTGTGAGTTCTAGTGCCGTCTTAGGCATGAAAAAAAGGCTGGGTGACTTTGAGCCAATCATTGGGTGTCTGTGAGTTCTAGTCCCGCCTTAGGCATGAAAAAGGCTGGGTGACTTTGAGCCAATCATCGGGTGTCTGTGAGTTCTAGTCCCACCTTAGGCATGAAAAAGGCTGGGTGATTTTGAGCCAATCATCAGGTGTCTGTGAGTTCTAGTCCCGCCTTAGGCATGAAAAAGGCTGGGTGACTTTGAGCCAATCATCGGGTGTCTGTGAGTTCTAGTCCTGCCTTAAGCATGAAAAAAGGCTGGGTGACTTTGAGCCAATCATCGGGTGTCTGTGAGTTCTAGTCCCGCCTTAGGCATGAAAAAGGCTGGGTGACTTTGAGCCAATCATCGGGTGTCTGTGAGTTCTAGTCCCACCTTAGGCACGAAAAAGGCAGGGTGACTTTGAGCCAATCATCAGGTGTCTGTGAGTTCTAGTCGCGCCTTAGGCACGAAAAAGGCTGGGTGACTTTGAGCCAATCATCGGGTGTCTGTGAGTTCTAGTCCCGCCTTAGGCATGAAAAAGGCTGAGTGACTTTGAGCCAATCATCGGGTGTCTGTGAGTTCTAGTCCCGCCTTAGGCATTAAAAAGGCTGGGTGACTTTGAGCCAATCATCGGGTGTCTGTGAGTTCTAGTCCCACCTTAGGCATGAAAAAGGCTGGGTGATTTTGAGCCAATCATCAGGTGTCTGTGAGTTCTAGTCCCGCCTTAGGCATGAAAAAGGCTGGGTGACTTTGAGCCAATCATCGGGTGTCTGTGAGTTCTAGTCCCGCCTTAGGCATGAAAAAGGCTGGGTGACTTTGAGCCAATCATCGGGTGTCTGTGAGTTCTAGTCCCGCCTTAGGCATGAAAAAGGCTGGGTGACATAGAGCCAATCATCGGGTGTCTGTGAGTTCTAGTCCCGCCTTAGGCATGAAAAAAGGCTGGGTGACATAGAGCCAATCATCGGGTGTCTGTGAGTTCTAGTCCCGCCTTAGGCATGAAAAAGGCTGGGTGACATAGAGCCAATCATCGGGTGTCTGTGAGTTCTAGTCCCGCTGTAGGTATGAAAACCAGCTGGGTGACATAGAGCCAATCATCAGGAGATAGCGGTCTACTTCTGATAAAACCTAGCTTCCTAAAGCAGCAAAAAGTTTCCATTTACACTACAGGTAGTCCTCAACTTACGGCCATAATTGAGGCCAAAATTTCTGTGGCTAAGCGAGACATTTGTTAAGTGAGTTTTGCCCCATTTTATGACCTTCCTTGCCACAGTTGGTAAGTGAATCACTGCAGTTGTTAAGTTAGTTATATGGTTCTTAAGTGAATCTGGCTTCCCGATTGACGTGGCTCGTCCGAAGGTCGCAAAAGGGGGTCACTTGACCTCGGGATATTGCAACCGTCATAAATGTGACGCAATTGCCAAACCTCTGAATTTTGATCCCCTCACCCTGGGGATGCTGCAACGGTCATAAAGTGTGAAAAACGGTCATAAGTCACTTTTTTTTTTCCAGCGCTGTTGTAGCTTTGAACGTTCACAAAATGAACTGTTGTAAGTTGAGGACTATCTGTAATTAGCCCACCCAGGGAATTCTGCTCATCTGGGTGTTAAACCGTTTGCAGCACGCCAGGCTGCGTTCGACGCTGGGAACTGAATCTTAAAAACTCCTTTTTATTCTCTTGAATGCCTTTGAAAGTTTTAATCTTTACTCCTATCATTTAGCTCCGTGAGGCCAGAAAGCACTCCAAAGGAATTCCGCATGTAGGATGCGGAGAAAGGAATGTCTCGGTTTTTCATTAACTCCTCGAAACTTCACACAGTCGTGTGTTTTTTTTCTTCTTTTTTCTCAGCTGTGGGCACATTACAATGTGTAGATCAGTCACCTTCACAATGTCCTCACCGCCCGCTCAAATGCCTGCGGCCTTTTAATAGTCATAACCGCCTTGCAGCCCCCTTGAATTGATATTTTAACCCAGTTTTTTTTGAGCAAGGAGCATTTTTGTGGGATAAAATTCTAGTTTCTAGGATACCAGCCAGCAGGTGAAGAATTGTGTGTTTCAATGGACCCCAATATTAAAATAATAATAATAATAATAATAATAATAATAATAATAATAATAATAATAATAATAATAATTGCTTCATGGAAAAAAAAGATTGCTGATGAAGCAGAAGAATAGAATGGAATGGAATGGAATGGAATCAGAGGTGGTATTCAGCAGATTCTGACCAGTTCTGGAGAACCGGTAGCGGAAATTTTGAGTAGTTTGGAGAATCAGCAAATCCTACCTCTGACTGGCCCTGCCCACATCTATTCTCTGCCTCCCATTGAGTCCCAGCTGATCGGCTGGGTCTTCTTTGGTTGCCCTGCACCGGAGAACAGAACTGGAAAGCAGGTTTGTGGGGTGGGGAGGGAATGGGGATTTTGCAGTATCCTTCCCCTGCCATGCCCACCAAGCCACGCCCACCAAGCCATGCCCACCAAGCCACACCCACAAGACCGGTGGTAAAAAAAATCCTGAATTCCACCATGGAATGGAACAGAACAGAACAGAACAGAACAGAACAGAATAGAATAGAATAGAATAGAATAGAATAGAATAGAATAGAATAGAATAGAATAGAATAGAATAGAATAGAATAGAATAGAATAGAATAGAATAGAATTCTTTATTGACCAAGTGTGACTGGACACACAAGGAATTTGTCTTGGTGCAAATGTTCTCAGTGTACATAAAGGAAAAGATACATTTGTCAAAGAGTCAAGAATCATCAGGTACAACACTTAATGATAGTTGTAGGGTACAATAAGCAATCAAATCATACCAGGAAACAATCAATATAAATCGTAAGGATGCAAGCGACAAAGTTACAGTCATACAGTCACAAATGGGAGGGGAGGGGTGATAAGGAGTGATGAGAAGATTAATAGTAATAGTAGTGCAGACTTTGTAAATAGTTGGACAGTGTTGAGGGAATTATTTGGTTAGCAGAATGATGGCATTCGGGGGAAAAACTGTCCTTGTGTCTAGTTGTTCTGGTGTGCAGGGATCTATAGCATCGTTTTGAGGGTAGGAGTTAAAACAGTTTATGTCCAGGATGTGAGGGGTCTGTAGATATTTTCACAGCCCTCTTTTTGACTCGTGCAGGATACAGGTCCTCCATGGAAGGCAGGTTGGTAGCAATGGTTTTTTTCTGCAGTCCTAATTACTCTCTGGAGTCTGTGTCTGTCTGTGCAGATTGTTAGAACTTTAATTGTTAGAACTTAAAATGACAGAGTTGGAAGGGACCTTGGAGGTCGTCTAGTCCAACCCCCTATTCAAGCAGGAAACTCCATACCATTCCGGAAAAATGGTTGTCCAATCTCTTCTTGAGAAATCTCCAGCGATGGAAACACCAACAACTTCTGCCAGGGCAAGTCGTTCCACTGATTTAATTGTTCTCACTGTCAAGAAATTTCTCCTAAATTCTAGGTTGGGTCTCTTTCTGATAATCTTGCATTCAGAGAATCTAAATCTAGCTTCTTACCTGCCTTTCATAAACGCATATGGCAAAACATAGGAGAACAAATCCATCAGGACAAGATTCAACAGTCCATCTGCATTTAAAAGACAGCAAAGTCCACATTCTGGACAGAGAGGATCTCTGGTTTGAAAAGAGGGATCTCAAAAGAGGCCAAACTGAACAGAAGGGGAAGGATATGACATCCTCTATCTCCACTCTACAACAGAGTCCTTTCAGCAGTTCCAAGAAGTCTCCACACCTATTTGTACCACTCAGGTGACCCTGAGGACACAGACAAACCTCCAAGTGGCCTCAACAACTGTCTAAAAGGATGCAATTGACCAGCTGTCTGCAAGGAATATAAACCCTTCCATTCCCCACCATCCAGTCAGAGCCGAAAAAGCTCCTTGGAGGAGAAGCAAAACGTCTTCAAAGAAAAACCAGAAAGTCCAGTTGCCTCTTGGAAAAAAAAAACTCCTTTAGGACAACCATGACCTGGAGGATTGAGAATCTCCATAGACATATAAGCCAATGTTAACCACCATGATAATGTCTCTCCAGGATGATCTGTTCCCAACCAGATCCTTCAAGTCTTCCAACAGGGCATTCATTGCCTCTGTAACTGAGTCCAGCTACCTTGTAGCTCCTCCGCCTCTTTTTCTCTTTCTTTCCAGCTTCATCACATCAGAGCTTTCTCCAAAGAGCTGGGTCTTTGCATTACGTGTTCCAAGTAGGTTCAATCATTTGAACCTTGGTCATTTGTGTCCTGAGAGAACTCTGGGTTGAGATAGAAAAGAATATTTGTATTCAGGGTTGAACTGTTGGGTCCTTGAAATGTCTTGCGGACATTTTATTACCAAACTAGGCAACATCGTCAGGGCTAGAAGGAAGCAGGGTTTACTCTCATATTATATACTTGTCCAAATTGATGGGAATGTTCTTGATGGTTCTTTGGGCAACACGTTGTCTATTGATAGCTTGTTTATCTGCATTGGTATGTCTTTGATTGAAGTATTGCTCACTTCTTGATTGTTGGTCTAGACTAGAGCAAGGGTCTTCAAACTTGATGGCTTTGTGGACTTCAACTCCCAGAATTCCTCCTCCAGTCACATTAACTCAGGAATTCTGGGAATTGAAGTCCACAAGTCTTAAACCTGCCAAGTTTGAAGACCCTTACTCTAGTGTTAACCTTGGTGTTAAACTCTGCTCATCTGAGTGTTGATTGCTGGTGAGGAGATGTTGAGGTCTCTTTGTTTCCTTTTTGGCTTTTTGATTGTCTCTTTCGAATGGCATGTAGCTGTTGTTTATCAGCGTGCCTGTTGATGGCTGATCATCTGAGTGCCAGGTTTCCAGGAATTATCTGGTGGTTTTTTTTGGACTTGGCTTGAACTAGGATGCTAGACTGGACTCAGCTAGATTTTGGCTTGATCTAGAACTCTGGGTTGATTTGTTTGATGATCTTTTGTTGTCCATGGTCTTCTCAGAAGTCTTTTTCAGAACAACATTGCAAAGTATCAATTTTCTAAATATGCACCCATGCATCCACTTACCTGAAATTGTTTTAAGGTGGAGCATCTTTTCAACAGGATTCCTATCTTCCTTTGGTCCTTGCTCAATGCTTGGGTTATTAAAATGAGACACTTGCTCAAGACTGAAGCATCCCAAGCAACCTCAAAATTGGGGAGGGGGAAACTTGGGTCCTCAGCAAAGACGGTTGACATTTTGAGGTTAAACTTTGCCTGAAATATGTCATTCAGCCTGTTAGCGATGCCCAGACTATGAGGTAACTGTCTGCTTTCTAAAATTTACAGAAATAAGCCAACTTTTGAGACTCATCCTTTCTCCCTGAAACAACAATTGCCTGACTGCTTATCAGAACAGAAAGACCAGACAAGGAATAATGGATGGAAACTGATCAAGGAGAGATTCAACCTGGAATTTCCAGGTTGAATAGAAGGAATTTTCTGACAGGGAGAACCATCAACCAGTGGAACAGTAGTTGCCTTCAGAAGTTGTGGGAGCTTCATCACTGGAAGCCATCTGTCAGAAATGGTGTAGGGTCTCCTGCTTGGGTGGAGGGTTGGACTAGATGATCTACAAGGTCCCTTCCAACTCTGTTAATCTGTAATCTGTAATCTTATCATTGCAGTATAAAGCAGTACTATCACTTCTTGTGATCTTGATGTTCTCCCTCTGTTCACACAGCCCAGGATTGTGTTGGCTATTTTGGCAGCTGAAGAACAAAATAATCTCCGCAATCATACCAAAACTAAAATCCTGAACTGGCCTCACCCTGCCCGTAGTGTCAAAAAGAAAAGGGTTTGTGTGAACGCTTCCTTTAAAAAAAAAATAAAAAAATCTGATGTCCTTTTAATTACCCAAGAATCATGAATGATTCAAACCTGGATAGATTCCAAAAGAATGAAAACAAACTGACATTTTGACAAAACCGAGTTGTCAAGGCTCTTGTTTGTCTTTTTTGTTTTTTTTTGCTCAAGAGCAAATCCTCAACGAAATTTATTTCTAAGACAAGCAAAAAAATTGGAAAACCCTTAGGAAAACACTCTTCTCTCTGAAACGACAAATGTAGGCGAACCGGAAGTAGATTGGAGGTCTTTCAAACTGCATGACAGCTTCCCACTTCATGGTCTATTTATTTTCATTGTAAAAACATTTATCAAAGTGCTACGACTCAAATGAAAAGCTTGTTCCAAAATAGTGTGTTTTTCTCGATTCCGTAGCTTTGGGGCCTGTCTTAGCAATCAAATCTGAGAGCCTAGCCTTTGGTGAGTTTGAACTCTCGCATCTGGCAAGCCAAAAAAAATTAGCACGTTTCTAGTCCTTTTGAATGGCCTTGGCGAGCTATTTTAGCCTAACCTGCTTCACATCGCTCTCTCGGGAGTCTCGCTTGGCTTGGTGTCTGTTTCAGCTCTTGGCCAAAAATTCTGGGACATGACCGGACCGGATTAATCTTTTTCCTGCAAAGGAGAATAAAGCCATAAATTGAAGTCAGATCCTTTTTATAGGTGGGTGTCCCACTGACTAATGTCTAAGTTTTTCTTCCGGTCTTTGCAAGGTCACGGACGTTAGCCGTTCCCTTGATGATGTCAGAAAATTCTTGATGTTGTGTTGGTGTGAGAACTTTCTCTAGCCTGGGAATCTGGCTTTCTGGTTCTCTGTTTTAGAATAGAATAGAATTCTTTATTGGCCAAGTGTGGTTGGACACACAAGGAATTTGTCTTTGGTGCATATGCTCTCAGTGTACATAAAGAAAAGATAAAAATACATTCATTAAGAATCATAAGATACAACACTTAGTGGTAGTCATAGGTTACTAATAAGCAATTAAATCATACTAGGTGTTCTGACCAAGACTTCCTGAGACCGTAATTAAGCACATGCTTAGTTAAAACAACTTTTGTTTTATTTCAATGCTGGGAATTATGTTCATTCCCAGCCTGTAATGAGTCCCAAATAGTCCCTCGAGATAAGCTCCCACCTTTCTCTCCTTTGAATTGCTGCCAACAACTATAAAGAGCCAACTGTAGTACAAACTCCACACAGAGCTTCAAGAATTAATCCGAACAGAACAAATGACTTTGCTTCCTGCAAAGGTTTCTTTACCTTTACCTTTGCCTGTCCTTTATCCCTTATGGGAGGGGCAATCACCTCCCAGCCTTACTCCCGAGTCGCCCCTTTTGTTTCAGCTGTTCTCGCCTTCTAGCAGCTTTGCGCACACGCGCACTGGTCCTCTGCCTCGCTGCTGCCAGACTCCGGTCCTCTGCCTCGCTGCTGCCAGACTCCGAAGGCTCCGGAGTCAGCACCCCACTCCCAGATGGTCCTGGCCCCATCTCTGCATTGGACGCAGGACCCTGGTCTGAGTCCTCTTCAGGCTCCCGGACTGGACCCCGTTCTTCCCCACTGTCCAATTCCGCTGCCATCTGCACAGGCTGCCAGCGAACCACAACACTAGGGAACAAATAAAACAATATAAATTGTAAAGATACAAGAAACACGGTTATCGCCATAAGTGGGAAGAGATAGGTAATAGGAAGGATGAGAAGAATAATAGTAATACAGTCTTACTAAGTAGTTTGACAGTGTTGTGGGACTTAGTGGTTTAGCAGAGGGATGGCGTTCATTTTTTTATATTTTTGCACCTGAAAAGAAGAATTGTACAGATAGTCCTCGACTTTCGTTCATTTAGTGACTGTTCAAAGTTACAACGGCACTGAGAAAGGGAGCTTCTGGCCAGTTTTCCCCACTTAAGACCCGTTGCTTGGCAGAAGGTGGCAAAAAGGGGATTGTGTGACACATACCCCTCCCAAGAACACTGCAACTGTCATAAATAGGAGTCAGCTGCCAAGTGGCTGGATTTCGATCATGTGATCACGGGGATGCTGCTTACGGACGTCAGTGTGAATAATGGCCATAAGTCTCTTGTCAAGGTTCCGATTGACAAAACCAACCAAAGTAAGCAACGATCGAGACATTCCAAGCTGCTCATGCAAAACTTTATTTACGCAAAACATCACTTCGGCACATTTGAAGGCGAAACCAGATCTGGATCTTTCCCGCATTGTCGTCCCCCTCATATATAGTTAAAAGTTCAAATTCTACCACTTCCAAATCAGCACAGGTCACGTTGTCCAACTAAGATGATCAAAGGTCTGGAGAATAAACCGTATGAAGAACAGCTGCAGGTTTTGGTTTGGGCTAGTCTAGAGAAAAGGAGAATTGGCGTGGGGGGGTGGGGCGTGATAGCAGTATTCCAATATTTGAGGGGCTGCCACAAAGAAGGAGTCGAATTATTTTCCAAAGTACTAGAAGGCAGGACAAAAAAACAACGGATGGAAACAAATCAAGGAGAGAAGCAACCTGGAATTAAGTTGAAACTTCCAAACAGTGAGGACAATTAACAGCTTGCCTCCAGAAATCGTTGGGTACTCCATCATTGGAGGCTTCTAAGAAGAGACCGGACAGTCACTTGTATGAAATAGTATAGGATTTCCTGCTCGAGCAAGGGCATAGGTGGCATTCAGCAGGTTCTGACCAATTCTGGAGAACCGGTAGTGGAAATTTTAAGTAATTTGGAGAACCGGCAAATCCCACCTCTGACTGGCCCCGCCCCCATCTCTCCTCTGCCTCCCATTGAGTCCTAGCTGAACGGCTGGGTCTTCTTTGGTTGCCCTGCACAGGAGAACGGAGCTGGAAAGTAGGTTAGTAGGGTGGGGAGGGAATGGGGATTTTGCAGTATCTTTCCCCTGCCACGCCCACCAAGCCATGCCCACCAAGCCATGCCACGCTTACAGAACCGATAGTAAAAAATGTTTGAATCCCACCACTGAGCAGGGGGCTGGACTAGAAGACCTCCAAGGCCCCCTTCCACCCCTATTCCATCCATGTCCATCTTTGCTCACCAGAGTCTGCCTCCTGTTTCTCTTCTCTGCTCCTCCAAGAGATTCCTTGCCCCTTCGGCTGCAAAACGGCCTCTTTCTGTTTGGGGGAAAAGCCAGAAAGGAAAAGCTATTAAAAAAAGGGAAAAATTCACCTGGGAGGAGATTCCACCATTATGAAAGAAAAAGAATGCACATGTGCTTCAGTGGCAGAGAGGAAACGTAATTTATGAGCATTCCAGGGCTCCGCAGATCTCCAAGCTCAACTCTGGATTAATGTCCCGTATAAAAATGGTTTTTGCATTTAAGCGAGCCGGGACATAGGACACCGTTTTCCTTTTTTAAGAACCCCAAGCTGCCATCTGACAGCTCCGTGAAGTTTTCTTTTTCGGTTTTGTTTGTTCTCGATAAGACAGAAAACAGGAAGGTCTCAGCTGGACTCCTTCGGTCTTCCCCTCCTTGTCTACTCTCTGTTTAAAAAAAAAAAGCACCCCTCAACAATCATAAAATCAAAGAGGAGTGAAGATTCATTGAATCCAGCTGTTCTCGGAGGGTTAGGGAATTGTCTTCACTTTTCAACAAATTTGAAACTTCGGGATTCTGTTTGACCTACGCTGGCGGGGGCATCTGTAAAAACAACAGGAAAAATGAGAATATTTGTAGCTGAGGGGTTGAGATGTGGGGTCCTTGATGGTTTCTGAGCTGGCTTCTTTGCTTGCAGATGTTACGTTACCAAACTACCAATCCCCAACTTCCTCCTTCCTGATGAAGTTACCTGCGCATGGCTAGTCTAGTGAAGAGAAGGACCAGAGGAGACAGGATAGCAGTCTTCCAATATTTGAAGAGCTGCCACAGAGAGGAGGAAGGGGTCAAGCTATTTTCCAAGGCACCCAAAGGCCAGACAAAGAATAATGGATGGAAACTGATCAAGGAAATAGATTTAACCTGGAAATAAGGAGAAACTTTCTGACAGTGAGAACAAACAACCCATGGGACAGAAGTTGCCTTCGGAAGTTGTGGGAGCTTCATCACTGGAGGCTTTCAAGAAGAGACTAGACTGCCATCAGTCAGATGGTGTAGGTCTCCTGCTTGGGTGGGGGGTTGGACAAGATAAACAGGGTGTCTTGGATCTCGGAGTCCTAGTGGTCAACCATTTAAATATGAGCCAGCCATGTGCAGCAACCGCCAAAATAGCCAACACAATTCTAGGCTGCATACAACGGGGATAGAATCAAGATCACGTGAAGTGTTAATACCATTTTATAATGCTTTGGTTAGGCCACACTTGAAAGAAATACTGCATTCAGTTTTGGTTGCCACGATGTAAAACAGATGTTGAGACTCTAGAAAGAGTGCAGAGAAAAGATGATTAAGGGACTGGAGGCTAAAACATATGAAGAATGGTTGCAGGAACTGGATATGTCTAGTCTGATGAAAAGAAGGAGTAGGGGAGACATGATAGGAGCGCTCCAATATCTCAGGGCCTGCCCCAAAGAAGAGGGAGTCAAGCTATTCCCCAAAGCACTTGAGGGCAGGACAAGAAACAATGGGTGGAAACTAATCAAGGGGAGAACCAGCCTGGAACTAAGGAGGAATTTTCTGACAGTTAGAACGATAAACCAGTGGAACAAGTTGCCTCCAGAAATTGTAAATGCTCCAACACTGGAAGTTTTTAAAAAGATGTTGGATAGCCATTTGTCTGAAGTGGTGTAAGGTTTCCTGCCTAAGCAGGGGGTTGGACTAGAAGACCTCCAAGGTCCCTTCCAACTCTGTTAATCCATTTTTTTTAATATGGCCACTTTAAGATGGGTGGGACTTCAACAACTCCAGGCAGCTGGGGAATTCTGGGAGTTGAAGTCCCACCCATCTTAAAGTAGCCAAGTTGGGAGGGGGGGAAACACACCGATCTTATGCACCGCATTCAGATTTTATATCTCCCAAAGTGGGAGATATAAAAATACACCATTGTAATATTTTTATTTCTAATGTGAAAAGCAGGCGAGAGCAATATGTACCTTTCTCTTTGATTTCCTGGCCCTGCTGTTGCATCGCGCGCCGATTGAGGAAGTGTGTCGCGGCTCATCCGTTCGCTCTGTAGAGCCATTAGCGTGCAAGACGGAAGAAGGTTCACACCACAGCTGGAAGATGCATTAAATAAACATGAATTGTGGAGAAAGGAGGGTCCCCCCCCCCCGTGATGGGCTGCAGATTTGCTGCTCGCTTCAGTTGAGAGATTCAAGTTGAGAGGGTGTAGCAGCAGCAGCCAAAACAAGGAGAAACTTTCTGACAGTGAGAAACAATCAACCCAAGGAACAGAAGTTGCCTTTGGAAGTTGTGGGAGCTTCATCACTGGAGGCTTTCAAGGAGAGATTGGACTCCCATCTGTCAGAAATAGAATAGAATAGAATAGAATGGAATGGAATGGAATGGAATAGAATATAGAATAGAATATAGAATAGAATAGAATAGAATAGAATAGAATATAGAATATAGAATATAGAATATAGAATAGAATAGAATAGAATAGAATAGAATAGAATAGAATAGAATAGAATAGAATATAGAATATAGAATATAGAATATAGAATGGAATAGAATAGAATAGAATGGAATAGAATAGAATAGAATGGAATGGAATGGAATAGAATAGAATAGAATAGAATAGAATAGATATAGAATAGAATAGAATAGAATGAATAGAATAGAATAGAATAGAATAGAATAGAATTAGAAGAATGGAATAGAATAGAATAGATGAATAGAATAGAATAGAATAGAATAGAAATAGAATATAGAATAGAATATAGAATATAGAATAGAATAGAATAGAATAGAATAGAATGAATAGAATAGAATAGAATAGATATAGAATATAGAATATAGAAATAGAATAGAATAGAATAGAATAGAATAGAATAGAATAGAATAGAATATAGAATGGAATAGAATAGAATAGAATAGAATAGAATATAGAATAGAATAGAAAATAGAATAAAATAGAATATAGAATAGAATAGAATAGAATAGAATAGAATAGAATAGAATAGATACTGGAATTTAGAATAGAATAGAATAGAATAGAATAGAATAGAATAGAATATAGAATGGAATGGAATAGAATAGAATAGAATAGAATAGAATATAGAATATAGAATAGAATAGAATAGAATAGAATAGAATAGAATAGAATAATGGTTCTCCAGAACTGGTCAGAACCGGTAGCGGAGATTTTGAGTAGCTGATTGGCTGGGTCTCTTTTGGTTGCCCTGCACAGGAGAATGGAGCTGGAAAGCAGGTTAGTGGGGTGGGGAGGGAATGGGGATTTTGCAGTATCCTTCCCACCATGCCCACCAAACCAAGCCACGCCCACAGAACCCGTAGTAAAATAATTTGAACAGTCACTAAACCAATTGTCGAAGCCAAGGACTTCCTGTACTATCCAGGTTTTTTTTTTTGACTTTTGCCCCTTTGGGTCTTGTTTCACCCACTCAAATGAACACACGGCCCTCTATTCCATCCCCGGTTCCCAACTCCACTCCCCCCCCCCAGCGCCTCAGCCCAGATCTAGGGTGACCTCCTCTGGGTTTGAGAAGGTCATTCCAGGTAAAAGCAAACATCCACCTGCCCCTAGTCCGAGAAATGGCATCAGAGCTGTAAGTCGCACCGTTTTCCAGCCATCGGAAGCGGAGACTCAGGCAAGCACCACTGTGCACAGGATTAGTCCAGGGAATATCTTCTCTTTCTCCTCCACTTCCTCTTCCTCTTCTCTTCTCTTTCTCTTCTCTCTTCTTCCTCTTCTCTTCCTCTTCTTCTCTTCCTCTTCCTCTTCTCTTCTCTTTCTCTTCTCTCTTCTTCCTCTTCTCTTCCTCTTCTTCTCTTCTCTTTTCTTCTCTTCTCTTCTCGTTCTCTCTCCTCTTCCTCTTCTCTCTTCTCTTCTTCTCTTCCTTTTCTCTTCTCTTCCTCTTCTCTTTCTCTCTCTCTCTTTCCTCTCTTCTCTCTTCTCTTCTTCTTCTCTTCTCTTCTTTTCTTTTCTTTCTCTTCTCTTCCTCTTCCTCTTCTTCTCTTCTTTCTCTTCTCTTCCT
Source organism: Notechis scutatus (assembly GCF_049901735.1). Taxonomy (NCBI): domain Eukaryota; kingdom Metazoa; phylum Chordata; class Lepidosauria; order Squamata; family Elapidae; genus Notechis; species Notechis scutatus. Next base: position 7,659,163 of record NC_142009.1, read on the forward strand.
CTTCTCTTCTTTCTTCTTCTTCTCTTCTTTTCTTCTCTTCTTCTCTTCTTCTCTTCCCTCTCAGTTTGAGGGGTCTATGGACTTTAGGTTGTCCATCTTTTTGAAGGATGAAAGTACTGTATGTCAAGTCTTCTCGGTGAAGAAATGGTTCTGTCTAATGGAGGGCTGTTGGCATGTCCCCTCTCCATCCTTTCTTCCTTCCTTCCTTCCTTCCCTCCTTCCTTCCTTCCTTCCTTCCTTCTCCTTCCTTCCTTCTTGTCCCTCTCCTTCTCTCTCTCTTGTCCCCTTTTTCCCTTCCTTCTCTTTTCTTCCCCTCTACCTCTTTCTTTCTGTCTCCTTTTACATCCCTCCCTTTCTCTTCTCTTCTCTCCTCCCCTCTCCCCCTCTCCCTCCCTCCCTCCCTCCCTCCCTCCCTCTCCCTTTTCATCTCTCCTTTTACATCCTTTCCTTCCCTCTCCCTTTCTTCCTCCCTCCTTCCCCCTTCCCTCTTCTCTCTCCTTATATCCCTCTCTCTTTCTTTCTTCTCTTCCTCCCTCCCCCCTTCCTCCTTCCCTCTTCTCTCTCCCCTTTTATCCCTCCCTCCCTTCTTTTCCTCCTTCCTCCTTCCCTCTTCTCTCCTCCCTCCCTCTCCTCCCTCCCTCCCTTTTTCTCTTTCCATTTACATCTTTCCCTTCTCTTTTCTCCCCTCTCCTCTCCCGCTTCCTTCTACCCTCCCTCTTTCTTTCTCCTTTTACATCCCTTCCTTTTCCTTCCTTTCTCTTTTCTTCTCTTCCTCTTCCCTCTCCCTCCCTCCCTCCCTTCTTTCCTCCCTCCCTTTCTCCCTCCTTTTATATCCCTCTCTTCCTTTCTCTTCTTTCTTCTCTTCCTTCTTGCCCCTCCCTCCCTCCCTCTTTCTCTCTCCTTTCTTTCCCTTCTCTTCCCCCTCCTCTCCCTCCCTCCTTCCCCTCTCCCTCCCTCCCTCTTTCCCTCTCCTTTGACATCCCTCCCTTCCTTTCCCTTCTCTCGTCTCTTCCCCTCCCTCCCTCCCTCAATCCTCTCTCCCTCTTTCTCTCTCTCTCTCCTTCTTCATCCTCCCCTCCCCTTTTCCCTTTCTCCTATGGCCCCGGAATACCATTGCATTGGGTAGGCGCTTCTTCTCTGCTGTCGTTGCTTCAGCCCTTCTAAGGGCTTCTTGCCATCAGCCTGAGGTGTGGATATTGTGGTTTTCATTTGTTCTCACCTTGGCAAGGCAGGTGGCCGGTTTGTGCTTGATGGGTTTTCCTTGTGCTCGCATGCCTCGGTGGGATCTCTGGCGGTATTGATCTACTTCTAAAGATACTTAATAGAGGGGGAAAACAATACTGACATCTGAAGAAGGAAAACGGGTCAGACAAAGGTGAGAGACACACACGCAAATCCCCCATTGAACGGGGAAGGCAGAGCTGATGTAACTAAGGTAAAGGCGGCTAGTCCTCGACTTACGACCACAAGCGAGCCCAAGATCTTTATCGCCTAAGTGAGGCAGTTGCTAAGTGAGCTTCGCCCCATTTCACAACCTTTCTTGCCTCAGTCATTAAGTGAATCGCTGCAGCGGATAAGTTAGTAACCCGGTTGTTAAGTGAATCTGGCTTCCCCGTTGACTTTGCTGGTCAGAAGGTCGCAAAACATGACCACAGGACTCTTGGGACACAGCAGTGGTCATAAATAGGAATCCTAAGAGTCTGAATTTGGATCCACGTGATCGTGGCAATGCTACCGAGGTCGTAAATGTGAAAAAATGGTTGCACGTTGCTTTTTTCTTGCAGTCCCGTTGTAACTTTGAGCGGTTGCCAAATGAACCATCGTAAGTCGAGGACTACCTGTACGTTCCCTGCACCCCCAAATCATCCCGACTCAAGGGACACCCCCCATTGCCCTTCTTTTCTTTTCGGTCTCCGGCGTTAACCACAACGGTGTCTTCTCCTTCTCTTGCAGAGCTCCAACGAGAAGGAAGCATTGAAACCTTGAGTAACAGCTCAGAGTCTACCATCGAGAGCATCCCCCGAACCTTTGACGGTTACCGGTCCCCTCTTCCCACTGAGAGCCAACCCTTGAGCCTCTTTCCGACGGGTTTCCCATAAACCACGTTCCTGGTGTGGGAAAGACAACTTCAATGCAGACTGGCCAGCCAGAACCACCAACCAATCAACATTTCTGGCCTTCCGGAACTTCCGGGAGGCCCTTTTTTCACCCTCCCCAGACTCCAGAGGCTTCCCTCGAGACTCCGGGAAGGCAAAAACAGCCTCCCCCGGGCTCCGGAGGCCCTCCAGAGGCCAGAAATGGGCTCATTTCTGCCTTCTGTAACTTTCTGTAACTTCTGGGAGGCCCTTTTTTCACCCTCCCCAGACTCCAGAGGCTTCCCTTGAACCTCTGGGAGGGCAAAAACGGCCTCCCCAGACTCCAGAGGGCCGCCAGAGACCGGAAATGGGGCCGTTTCTGGCCTTCTGGAACTTCTGAGAGGCCCATTTTTCGCCCTCCCTGAGCCTCTGTGCGGGCCCTGTACTTACCTGGCATCCAAAACAAGCTGTGTGGGGACTCTTGGGAGGGGAGAGGTGGGCGAGGCCAGCCAGGGGTGGGATTTTTCGGGTTCACTGAACTGCACAGAATCTTAGCTAGAGGTTTGCCCGAACCCCTGTGAACTCGCTAATTTTTCTCCTCCTGACCCTCAAAATCAGAAGCGGCTGTTTTATTCAAGAAGCCTTTTTAAAGCGCTTTCTCAAAAATGGGTTAGGTCCTTCTCCCCACCGCTCCCCTGCCTCCGTGCCAAACTGAGATCTGGACTCTGAAGCCCAATTCATTGCTAAGTGACTTTGTAAGACTTAAATTCAAGGTCTATCTCTGGTGTGTCCTTTATACTCTGCAAATCTCTGCAGCATCCACGGTTGGACTAAAATCACCATCGAGGGCTCCTTGGTGCTCTTTTAGCTTGGTTGGTTTTCTTGCAGATGTGTTCTAACCCAAACACAACAAACTCTCTCTAGTTGAAGCAATGATTCCTTTATTAGGAGCTCCGGCAGCCCTGGCGAAAGGTTTCTCTCTCACCACAGGCTAACAAGTCTGTCCGGCAAGGAGATAAATAGTTGTCTGCCACATCTATTCAACTCCACCCCTGCCTCTCTGTCTCTCTCTCTCTCTCTCCTCTGTCTCTCTCTCCTCTCTCTCTCTCTCCCTCTCTGTCTCTCCCCTCTCTCTCTCCTCCCTCTCTCCTGTCTCTCTCTCTCTCCCTCTCCCTCTCTCTGTCTCTCCTCCCTCTCTCTCTCTCTCTCCCTTCCCTCTCTCCCTCTCTCTCTCTCCTCTCTCCCTCTCTCCTTCTCTCTCTCTCCCTCCCTCTCTCCTCTCTCTCTCCCTCTCTCTCTCTCTGTGTCTCTCCCTCCCCCCTCTCTCTCTCCCTCCCTCTCTCCCCCTCTCTCTCTCTCTCCCTCCCTCTCTCCCCTTTCTCTCTCTCTCCCTTCCTCTCTCCTCTCTCCCTCTCTCTCTCCTCTCCCTCCCTCCCTCTCTCTCTCTCTCCCTCCCTCTCTCCCTTCCTCCCTCTCTCTTTCTCCTCCTCCCTCCCTCTCTCTCTCCATCTTCTCTCTCCTCCCTCTCCCTCCTCTCTCTCTCTCCTCTCTCTGACAGCTCCATTCCCTTTGGAGCTCTCAGGTTGCCTTGATGCTGACCCTGACTCCCACGCCTCCTCCTCCTCCTCTGATTCGGCTGCTGGAGGGTCTGGCAGCCAACAGGCCACAACAAGACGTTTCGTTACCAAACCAGGAAACGCCGTCAGTGCTATAACCTAAGAAGAGCCAATCCCACTGTTCTGACCTAGGCTTCACAAAATCAGGAAGCAGACTCTTCGTCCTGACAAAAACCCCTTTTTATTAGGCTAATGTGAATTCCTCTCATTTACATCCAACAAAGTCCCGGCAAACAGTCTTTCAAGAGTGATTTACAACTACAGACCTTATCAGGCTTGGTGAGTTGCCAGGCCGATAGCTTCCAAGCACAACGCTGTAGCAGAAAATACTTGGCAAGGAGTCACGAACAAATCTTCACCCTAATTAAATAAATTAATTGTCTCCTGCAAAACCCTACTCCCCTTTCGCCCATCTTCATTCCCTATGGGAGGGGCCATTCACTGTCCACCTGTGCCTTTATTCCCAAGTCGATCCTTGTTCTTTAACTGTTCCCTTCTCCTGGCAGCTCTGTGCATGTGCACACTGGGAACAGGCTCCAGCTGTTCCACTTCCCCACTGATCTCCGATTCCGAAGGCAGCTGATAACTGTCGGACGGCCCCGGCTCCATCTCTGCCTCCGAAGCAGAGCCCTCGTCAGAGCCTTCCCCAGACTCCAGGACTGGCCCACGTTCCTCCCCAACCTCCTCACTGTCCGAGTCTGCCGCCAGCTCCGCTGATGGGCCACAACACCCATTCCCTTCTAGCACTGATGATGTTACCTAGTTTGGTAATGGAACATCTGCAAGAAAACCACCAAGCTCAGAGAGCACCAAGGACCCCCTCAGTTCAACCCCGAGCTACAAATATTCCCTTCTGTCGAAAACACCATTGAGAACTAAATTCAAACAGAGCCTGGGTTAATTTTCAGGAATATTAGCTGGGTTCCTTAAATCAAACTTGGTTTTAACACCTCTGTAATTTGTTCCCTGATATCCAAAGCCAGGTATATTACATGCAAAAGAGTTCATTATTTTAATTTTTTTTCTCTCTGTTTCTTTCCTGTGTAGGAAAACCTTTGATTCCCTCCCCACCTTTTGTTTTAGATGTTGACTTCATTTCCTGATAATTCGAACTGTAAATTTCTTTCGTTCGGGTCTTACGTTGTTCCTTGGAACTCCTCATGTCTGTGTAAAAATGCATGTGAACTTGAATAAATTGCAATGCCAAAAAGGATCATTTTTATATATATATTTTTTGCATTCTGGGGCGAAGTGGGAGCCCCTGGGTTTAAAATGCCATCTTTCTTATTATAGTCCTCGACTTACGGTCACAAGTCAGCCCAAAATTTCTGTTGCTAAGGGAGACATTTGTTAAGTGAATTTTGCCCCCATTTTAGGACCTTTCTTGCCACAGTTGTTAAGTGAATCACGGCGGTTCTTAAGTTAGTAACACGGTTGTTAAGCAAATCTGGCTTCCCCCCCGCCCCCATCGGACTTTGCAAAAGGGGATCACATGACCCCTGGGACACTGCAACCGTCATAAATATGAGTCACTTTGCCAAGCGTCTGGTTTTGATCACGTGGCGATGGAGATGCTACCATTGGCCGCAAGAGTGAAAAAATGTTGATGAGTCACTTTTTCCCCAGTGCCCTTGTCACTTCAAACAGTCACTAAACGAACTGTTGTAAGTCAAGGACTACCTGTACCCTTCTTCTAAGCTTCTGCAGGTGTTCTTCAGCAAGGAAACCAACAATGGAGGTTTAATTGTGTTACAAGAAAGTTCAGCTGCTGTCACTTCCTAAGTGTTGTAAGGATAGAGGAAAATGTATCTGCTATTTTCCAAAGCGCCAGAAGGGCAGGACAAGAAGCAACGGAGGGAAACTAATCAAGGAGAGAAGCAACTGTAGAACAAAGGAGAAATTTCCTCACCGCTAGAACAATTAACCAGTGGAACAGCTTGCCACCAGAAGCTGAGATTTTAAAGAAGAAACTGAACTTCCTTTGGTTTCGAATGATATAAAATCTCCTGCTTGAACCTGGAACAACAGAGTTGGAAGGGACCTGAGAGGTCTTCTAGTCCAACCCCTAGGACAGTGATCCCCAACCGACCCGTGCCAGACATCACCGCCCCCCCCCCCCGGGCCGGCGCCACTTTCAGAACCAACGGTCCTCACCGACCGTCTCTTTCAAAAGATGAGCGGCCCGGCAATGGCTCCGGTTGGTGGGCTCATCTTTTGATGAAGCGCCCATCCCTTCTAAAAGCAGACTATTCCATTGGTTGATTTCTCTCGCCGTTAGGAAATGTCTCCTTGAGCAAGGAGGTTGGACTAGAAGACCTCCAAGGGTCCCTCCCAACTCTTCTGTAGTTCTGCAAAATAACTTCCCCATTCTGGACAGGCCTTGAGTGGAAGCTTTGAGTCTGAAGTCAACGGTCTCAAAATTTATACTCGGCTCTCTTGCGTGGCAGCCTCACTTCAGAGGTCCCTCTACCCCAGGGTGTCAACCTTGGCAACTTTAGACTTGTGGACTTCAACTCCCAGAGTTCCTCAGCCAGCTTGCTGGCTGAGGAACTCTGGGAGTTGAAGTCCACAAGTCTTAAAGTTGCCAAGGTTGGACACCCCTGCTCTATCCTATCAAGAATAGCCTCATCGTTCTGCTCACCCATCACCCAAACCCGGTTGCCCTCTTGCCCCCACCCCTGGCTCTTATCAACGGCTCCTTTGATAGCTGGCCAGCCGGAGAGGAGGGCAAAGCACAGCGGCAGCTGGGTTATCAGCCTGGAGTGTGACATTCAACCCCGGTCAGGGGCCCGCAGCCCCTCCCTCCCTCCCCTCCTCCTCAGTACCTTGCTGGCCACTTCAGCTTTGCAGATAGACTTGGAGTGGTGAGGGAGACCTTTCTCCAAAGGGTGCATTTTCTTCAGCGAAACGGCTGGTTAGCAAAAGAAAGAAGGAGAGGGAGGGAGGAAGGAAGGAAGGAAGGAAGGAAGGAAGGAAGGAAGGAAGGAAGGAAGGAAGGAAGGAAGGAAGGAGGGGGAGGGAGGGAGGAAGGAAGGGAGGGAGGAGGAGGGAGGAAGGACATAAGAAAAAGAAAGAAAGAAATAATAAGAATGGAAGGAAGGAAGGAGGAAGGAAGGAAGGAAGGAAGGAAGGAAGGAAGGAAGGAAGGAAGGAAGGAAGGAAGGACATAAGAAAAAGAAGGAAAGAAATAATAAAAAGAAAGAATGGAAGGAAGGAAGGAAAGAAGGAAGAAGGAAGGAAAAAGAAAGGAGGGAGGGAGGGAGGAAGGAAGGAAGGAAGGAAGGAAGGAAGGACATAAGAAAAAGAAAGAAAGAAATAATAATGGAAGGAAGAAGGAAGGAGGAAGGAAGGAAGGAAGGAAGGAAGGACATAAGAAAAAGAAGGAAAGAAATAATAAAAAAGAAAGAATGGAAGGAAGAAAGGAAAGAAGGAAGAAGGAAGGAAAAAGAAAGGGAGGGGAGAAGGAAGGAAGGAAGTAGAAAAGAAGAGAAAGGGAGGGAGGGAAGAAAGTAGAAAGAAAGAAGAAGGAAGGAAAGAAGAAAAAAGGGAGGGAGGAAAGTAGAGAAAGGGAGGGAGGGAGGAGGGAGGGAGGGAAGAGAAAGCAAGGGAGGGAGGGAGGGAAGTAGAAAGAAAGAAAAAGAATGAAGGAAAGAAAAAGCAAGAATGGAAGGAAGGAAAGAATAAAAAGGGAGGGAAGAAAGGAAGGAAGGAAGGAGGGAAGAGAAACAGAGAGGTAAGGAAGTATAAAGAAAGAAAAAGAATGGAAGGAAAAAAGGGAGAGGGAAGTAGAAAGAAAAGAAAGAAAGAGGAAAGAAGGAAGGGAAAGGGAGGGAGGGAGGGAGGGAAGGAAGGAAGTAGAAAGAAAGAGAAAAAAGAAAGAAAGAAAAGAGAAAGAAAGAAAAGAAAGAAAGAAAGAAAGAAAGAAAGAAAGAAAGAAAGAAAGAAAGAAAAAGAAAGAAAGAAAGAAAGAAAAAGAAAGAAAAGAAAGAAAGAAAGAAAGAAAGAAAGAAAGAAAGAAAGAAAGAAAGAAAGAAAGAAAGAGGGGGGTGGTTTGGACACTTTAAGCTTGTGCTTTAAGAACCCCTCTGCAACAGTTGGATTCACAGGTGGAAAACCTCCGGAGGAACTTGTGGGAATATTATACTTTCTTTGGGGTCAGAATTTCCCAAGCAGGGCGGCTTTATAAGGTGAAGGAAGGGGGCTTGAGTCCTGCCCCCCCCCCCCCAGAAAAAGAGGCCCTCATTTGGTTGGTTTTATTCCTTGCAATACAAATCACACTAGAGCCACCAGGAATAAACGAGAGGCCATTATTTCAAATGATGACAACGTGGAAAGAAAAAAGGGAGAAGATTTATACATGGGAAGGTCAGCATAAATATAATACTTACAACTATGGAGAGGTAGTTTTGAAGTGATTATTGGGAAAAGGGAAGGGAAAGGAAGGGGTAGGAAGAAGGAGGAGAGAAGTGGAGGAGGGGTAGAAAAGAGGGGAGGGTAGGAAGGAGGCAGAGGGGAGGGAGGGAGGGAAGGGAAGGGAAAGGAAGCAGGAGAAGAGAAGAGGGAAGAGAAAGGATAGGAAGGAGGCAGAGGAGAGTGGAGGGAAAGGAAAGGAAAGGATAAGGAAGGAGAAGAGGGGAGAGAAGGAGGCAGAGAGGGAAGGGAAGGGAAGGGAAAAGGGGTAGGAAGAAGGAGGAGAAGAGAAGGGAGGGAATCGAAGGGGAAAGGAAAGGAATTCTTGTCCATTTCCATTACTTGAAATGGCACTTATCGCCCTTTTTTCACACGTGACCGTTGCAGCATCCTCACAGTAATGTGGTCAAAATTTGAGCACTTGGTCACTGCCATGTATTTATGGAGGTTGCATTGTCCAAGGTTGGTGACATGATCCCCATTTCTAACCTTCCCAGCCGGCTTCCAACAAGCATTGGGGAAGCCAGATTCGCTTCACAACTGCGTGGTTTGCTTAACAACCGTGGCAAACGAAAGATTTCAAAACGAGGCACAACTGACTTTAAAAGCGATTTTGCCTGGCCAAAGAAACGTTGGGCTCACAATTGCAGTTTGCCAGTCGAAGACTACCTGTGCAGTAAACCTAACCATAAAGATAGTGTTGTCACTCAAGGGTATTAAGTTCTCATCCGGACTACCTCGAAGGGGTGTTTTGTCAGTGGGTGCATAGCTTTATTACGTGAGACGACACAGGAGCAATAACAGCAAATAGAGGTTTGTCATAAAATAGGCGGTTTTATCTACAAAAGAATATACACTACACATACACGTACTCAGGGGTGGGATTCAAAAATCCCAGCAACCGGTTCGCTGCCCGGTTGCTGGGTGGGCGTGGCCATGGTGGGCGTGGCCTACCGGAACTTCCGGGAGGGTTGTTTTTGACCGTCCCCAGAGTCCAAAGGATTCCCTCGAGCCTCTGGAAGGGTGAAAATGGGGTCCTGAGGCCCTCCGGAAGCCAGAAACAGGCCCGTTTCTGGACTTTTGGAACTTCCAGGAGGGCCGTTTTTTTGCCTTCCTCAGGGTCCGGAGGTGTCAGCCTTCAAGATCTTTTCTACTGCTTTGCATCTTTTGGCTGCCATAAGTAACGGGGGGAGGGGATATGTCTGGGAAGAGAGCTGGAGGTGTTACATTCCTGTGTTGTGTAAATGAGGAGTGGGGGGGAAAGTATAAATTCTTGCTCCTAAGTTTCTATTCCTCGCTTAGCTTTTTTTTTTTCTCTCGCAGCTGCAAACCTTTATCAAAATATGTCAAGGTCAACGGACAGAGGCCTCATCACCACCTGAAGATGCTCCCATGATCATATTCACAACTTTTAATTGGAAGACTCATTTGGACTATGAGGGGTGGGAACGTTTCCAACACTTTGTGTATGTGATCTGCGCGCCTAATTTCTTAGATTCAGAATTCTATTTGATGCTACCACTTCATTTTCAGTAAAAGATTTCTTTGCTCTAATCTAAAGAGTCTAAGTTTTTCTTTCTTGAATTTTGAATGGAGCACCACCTGACAGGAGGGTTCCCTCGGGCCTCTGGGAGGGTGAAAACGGCCTCCCCCAGGGTCCAGGGGCCCTCCAAAAGCCAGAAACAGACCCGTTTCTGGACATCCAGAAGGCCGCGCAGAACCTGCACTTACCTGCATCCAAAATGGGCCGTGTGGAGACTCCTGGGAGGGAAGGAAAGGGGCGGGGTGGGCCGGGGCAGCCAGTCAGTTCAACTACCAGTTGAACCAGATGTAAATTAACACCCAATTCCCTTGAACCAGTCTGAATTGGCTGAAATCCCAGCTACCATCTTGACTTTTGGGACCACATCCTTTGGACACATCTGGCAGGTTGCTATAATGCTGATCTTAGGGTTATAGGACCCAGCTGCTTTGTGTCCTTGAGTTGGCATTCTCCTTCTCCTTTTGATCCTAACCTGGACTCCATGAAGCATTCTGGGTTCAAATCTCAACTCTTTGCCCCAATTATTGATGAAAGAAACTCATTTTTATTTTATTTTTTATTTTTTTTATTTGTTCACTTTCAATAGCTGTACATCATAGGCACTGACTCTGAGAGGCTTACAATTCAAATATATGTATGTGTGTAAGTGTGTAGATATGTAAAGCTTTCTATTCCTTGGGCGAGGGTGCCAATATTGTCCAAAGACAATTTCCATGGTCATGTGGCCAGCGTGGTTAACACGCTGAAGGCACAGGGAAGGCTGTTACTTTCTCACTGAAGTGGTACCTATTTATCTACTCACATTTGTATCCTTTCAAACTGATAGATGGGCAGGAGCTGAAGCAAGGAATGAGAGCTCACCCCCTTGTATGGAGCTCAGGTCTTGAACCAGGGTGATCAGTTTTCCAGTTGACAAGCTCAGTGCCTTTAATGATTGACTCATCCTGATGTCTCTCTGTCTCTCTGTGTCTCTCTCTCTGTGTGTGTCTGTGTGTGTGTCTCTCTCTCTGTGTGTCTCTCTATCTCTGTCTCTCTCTCTCTCTGTTTCTGTCTGTCTGTCTCTCTGTGTCTCTCTCTGTGTGTGTCTCTCTCTGTGTGTATCTGTGTGTGTCTCTCTCTCTCTGTGTCTATCTCTGTCTCTCTCTGTCTCTGTCTCTGTGTGTATGTGTCTCTGTGTGTCTCTGTGTGTGTGTCTCTGTCTCTCTCTCTCTCTCTCTCTGTCTCTTTCTTTGTCTCTGCCTCTCTCTGTCTCTGTCTCTCTCTGTGTCTGTGTGTGTGTGTCTGTCTGTCTCTCTCTCTGTCTCTAGTGTGCATGTGTGTGTGTGTGTGTGTATATATATTCTGAGGTTTTCGCAGGTATTTGTATGTGGATCTTTGGTTATTCGGGTTTTCTCCCGCGTAAAATTGGAAATGTCTTGGCGACGTTTCGACGAAGTCTCATTCGTCATTTTCAGGCTTGTGTCTTCGGCTTTGTGCTTCTCGGAGTAATGTGAGCTTGCAGCTGCTTCTTCCTTTTAACTGCTAGTGGGGTGTGACTTGATTGGGTGGGGGCTCAAATCCCCCGGCAACTAAGACTAATCTGAGCACAACCAAGCCCCCGCCTGAACAGAACACACCCCCAGCCAATCAGAACACAGCCAACCCCCCCCAACCAATCAGAACACAGCCAACCCCCCACCCAATCAAGTCACACCCCCACTAGCAGTTAAACCGAAGAAGCAGCTGCAAGCTCACATTACTCCGAGAAGCACAAAGCCGAAGACACAAGCCTGAAGATGATGAATGAGACTTCGTCGAAACGTCGCCAAGACACTTCCAATTTTACGCGGGAGAAAACCCGAGAGAGATCCATATAAATAATATATAATATATATTTGTTTTCTTATATATATATGTTTATATATATATATGTTTTTGTAGATTTTCACGGGTACAGGTATGTAGGTCTAGGTGTGTTCGGATCTTTTCCCGTGTAAGATTATTTTCCCACGTCATTATAGTTGTGCTTTTAAAGTTGGAGCAACGTTTCAGCAGAATCTCATCTGCCATCATCAGGCATCATCAGACAAACACAATACAGAAGCCTGATGATGACAGATGAGATTCTACCGAACGTTGCTACAACTTTAAAAGCACAACTATAACGACATGGGGAAATACCCGAACAAAGCTGAATACCATATATACATACATACAGTAAAACATTTTAAATCAATAAAAACAATAGAAACATCTAAAATAAATAAATACACATAGCCGCTGAGATACTTGGCCCTTTAGCAATACAGCTAGGAAACAGGGCCCTTGATGCCTTCAGCATCCCAAACCCAGGAACATAGCCAGGTTTTTAGGGCCTTAGAAAAAGCTAACAGGGTTGAGGGCCATTCTAATCCCCTAAGGGAGGATGTGGCATAGAGCAGGGGCCACTGCAGAAAAGGCCCCGTCTTTTAGTCCCCGCCAGCCAGCATTCGTCAACGGACGGGATCTGCAGCGTGCCCATTTTTGTGCATCCTTTCCCTCCGCCAGGCAATATAACAACTTGAATGGGAACATCCAGAGTTGTGAGACGGTGGGAGAAAGTGACGGTGTGTCTAGACGATCTTCTGGATTGTTTGCTAGCAGTGAAGCGGCTTAAATCCAGCAACGGTCTTTCCTTCTTTCTTGGAAATGAAAAAGCAGCGGTTCTCTGTACTTCTCCCTGCAGAAACAAGCAATAAGAAGGGAGAGAGTGTTGTTCTATTATTATTATTAATTATTATTATTATTATTATTATTATTATTATTATTATTATTATTATTATCAGTAAACTTGATATAATATTACTAGCTGGATATCCATTCTTCTTTATGAAACTATGTGGTCGCCAGGCTTAGTTTTTGGGGAGGAAAATAAGGGGAAAAATTCTGCCTCTGCCTACCAGGATCCATCGGTATTCATCTGGCTAGCATCCTGTCAGTGTGTGAGAGAGTTGAGGGCTGTTTGGAAACTGAAACAGTATTTGCTGTGTGAGCAAGAAGGAGACAGTAAGGAGCCTGGGAGTGGCTTAGCTCAACTGTTCTGTACTAAAGCTGCTTGCTGTGAAACTGAAACTGAAACTCCTCTGCTGGTGTTTTGCATTTGGAAGAGATTTCTTTCCAGGTGGGGAGGGGGAGTAGAACTCCTTAGCATCAGAGCGTGTTAATAATAATAATATAGGAAATACTAATGTTCTGATGGCCATTTCGAAAACTCCTTTCTTAGTGAGCCCCTAGAAGCCAAGAGGAACATAAGTGCCAAGTTTGTAGGCTTTACGGTTCTGGAGATTTTGTGATGATGCGTGAGGGGTCTTTCGCTTTTATAGATATAGATTGATATGAGTTACAATTGTCAATTATGTTAATGGTTATAATTAACCTAAGTAACAATTCATGTAATTGTAATAATTACATGAATTGTTCATTTGTTATTGTTCATTACTCTTTCGATTACTCATTAACTTTTGTAATAAAGTTAATACAGGGATAAATAATTAGATAAAGTAATTACAGGGAGTCCTCAACTTACAACTGTTCATTTAGTGACCGTTCAAAGTTATAACAGCAGTGAAAAAAGTGACACTTATGTCCGTTTTTCACACTTAATGACCGTTGTAGCTTCCCCACGGTCATGTGATCGAGATTCAGACGTCGGGACCTGACTCATGCTTATGACGATCCCTTTTGGCGACCTTCTGACAAGCAAAGTCCATGGGGAAGCCTGGTTCACTTAATGACGGTGTTACTAATTTAACAACTGCAATGATTCACTTAACAACGGCAGCAAAGAAAAATGGGGCTAAACTCACTTAACGAATGTCTCGCTTAACAACCTAAATGTTGGGCTGAGTTGTGGTCATAAGTCGAGGACTACCTGTACATACCAGTTGCTCAAATTTTAAACCCCTGACCACAGGGATGCTGCAACAGTCGTAAGTGTGAAGAAAGGCCATAAGACACCTTCTTCAGTCCCTTTGTAAGTCTAAATGGTCATTAAACGAACAGTTGTAAGTTGAGGATAACCTGTAATGCTAATTGTGCTTTTTTTAATGGATTAATTGTGTGAGTAAGTATTTCCCACCCTCATCCCACCTCAGCATTCCCCTTCGCTTGCTTCTTGCACAGTTCTGGTGTTGTCCATGCATGTGTGTGTGTGTGTGTGTGTGTGTGTGTGTGTGTGTGTGTAATATCAACTCATCCTTTGCCAAGGGATGCCAGCTCAGCAACCGGCTGTTCAAGAAAAAGGGGAAATTATCCTCAGTTTTTTCGAAGTTTATGTATAATTTTCCTTTGACAAACACTCTGGGGGTGGGGGGGGGAAGTGTGTTTATAAAGTTGTTAAACTCTAGATAAACTTCAGAGGAAGTTTGGTAAAAGAACCGGGCTTTCTGTCACTGCTTTCCTTTCTGGCGTGTTGTTATTTTCCAGAAAGCTGGATTACTGGAAATATTTTTTTTGAAGATGAAAAGAAATCTAAACAGTTTAGAAGGGCAAGAGGAAAGAGGGAGAAACGAAGCCTGATGGGAAATTGAATGAGAAAAGGGGCTCTTTAAAAATATTAACTGGAACCGCCTCACGGGAAAAAAAAGATCTTATTCAAGATTATCATGCACTTCATCCCAAGGCAACCTTCCTTGCAATAAATGTGCCAGTATAAAGCCCCTCTTTTCACATCATAAAAGACCACCCATACGGAGGATTGTAATATAAGAGAAACCATCCGAAAGGAAAAAGAGAGGAGGAGGGAAGAGGAAAAGAGCAGAAGAAGGCAGTGACTCCATGTGTTGGCCAAGGATGAAGCCAGATTGGGTGATGGTGGCTCTGACATCACCTTAAATTTCAGTCTTACAAGGTGCCTAGAGCTTCTGTATACATCACTTACTCTCCCAATTTTTTTTTTCTTGGTGTAAAGTAAAAAGTAACGCTTCCCTCTAATGAAGCTTGATTCCTGGTGAATCCTTGGGAGTTTGCCTGCAGATAGAGGGATGATAGATAGATAATAGATTGATAGATGATAGGAGAGAGAGAGATATATATACTTGATGCAGATAGATAACAGATAGCTAAATGACAGATGATAGGTTAGAGAGAAAGAGAGATGGATGATTGATGCAGATAGAGAACAGATAGCTAAATAATAAGTGATCATCTTTATCTATCTATCATCTTTATCATCTTTATCTATCTACCATCTTTATCAATCATCTATCTGTCTATCTATCTATCTATCTATCTATCTATCTATCTATCTATCTATCTATCTATCTATCTATCTATCATCTGTCTGTCTGTCTGTCTATCATCTCTATCTACCTATCACTCTATTCTATCTATCGATCCATCGATCGATCCATCCATCCATCTATCCATCCATCCATCCATCCATGTTAGTCCTCGTCTCCCCAGCACATTTCCCAGCTACCATTGCTGTCTGTCTACAGCTGCCTTCCTGAAGTCAGAGCCAAGATAGAGAATGCCAGCTTCACCTGTACCACAAGCGTATGGTATATTATGGTTGGTGGCCAAGTCGGCTAGATGTTCAGACTGGATTTGGCATTCTCATCCACCTGTTGAGTCTTTCCCCAAGACCTGGGATAAGCAGATGGGGAGGTTTGATGTTGTTAAAGCCACCCGTCAGGATGTCAGCTGTTCCAAGAAAAGCTGCCTCTTGCCATTGGCTGATGTTTTGTCAATGCCCGATGGTTGTTATTATTATGGTTTGTCTGTCGCACAGTCAGCCAGATGTGTAGATGGACTCTGGCATTTTTGTTCCCCCTCTCAAATCTTTCCCAAGGAAAGGGAGAGGCAAATGTGGTTCTTTAATAATATTAAATGAGTTGTTGTTGTTATTATTATTGTTGTTGTTGTTGTTGTTGTTGTTAGCACAGTCAGCCAGATGTTCAGGCTGGGTTTGGCGTTTTTGTCTATCTATCGAGTCCCTACCGAGGACCTGAGATAGGCAAATCTGGATGTTTGACGGTGTTACAGATATCGCTGCAGAATGGAAGCTGTTCCAAGTAAAGCTGCCTTCTGCAATTGACCGATGGCAAATTTGTCAATGCCACTGATGGTGTTCAAATGGTGCTGCAGTTGTTTTGGGACTGCACCCAAGGCGCCTATAACTATTGGTACTACCCTTGCTTGCCTTTGCCATAGTCGTTCAATTTTTTTTTTTTTTTTTTGTTATTGTAACTGTTGCTATGGTGGTGGTAGTGGTGATAATGATGATGATGATGATGATGATGATGATATGATTGCAAATAGGCTTACTGGTTTGTTAGTAGCTCTGGTGGCTTAGAGGTGGCACTCTCTCCTCACAATCAGGAGGCTGTGAGTTCGATCCTAGGTAGAGGCGAACATTTGGAATAGACTCTCCTGCTTGAGGGGGGGTTGGACTAGATGACCTTCAATGTCCCTTTTAACTCTGTTGTTCTGTGATTATTTCCCTTTTTGACTTACCTACGGTAACAGAAGCTGATTTTTTTTCTCCCCCGGGAAGAAACAAGAAATATCCCGTCCCAGCAATTCACCCCTCCTCAAAACAAACTTCCCCGCTCTCTCTAGCGAAAAGCTTCCAATTCGCGGCACAGCTTCCCCGGTTTCCCCCCTCCCGTTTCCCCCACCCCGCCTCCAACCTGTCCACAAGAAGCCACTTCCAAAGCGCGGCGGATCCCGAATCCGCCTTCGGAATAAGAAGCGGCGAGAGTGTCTTTATCCGGGTGTGGAGGGGAGGGAGCCGTTCTTTACTCGGGACCCGGATTCCCCAGGAATCCCCACCGCCTCTCTTCTTGCGGGGGTTGGACTAGATGACCTACGAGGTCCCTCCTTCCAACTCTGTTCAGCTGTAGCCGTGCCTGCCTTTTTATCCTGCGGAGAAAGTTCCTTTCTCTCTTTGGTGCGCACAATACACGTGTTGGATGGAGGGTTCTCCGGTCGTGGGAAGGGGTGCGTTTTACTCTCCAGAGGAGGAAAGCCATCTCTTAGGCTGGGGGAAGGGCGAATTTCGGGGAAGTAACCAGGTTAAGTGGGTCTACTGTGACCTCTTGGGGTGGGGTAACCCTCCCTTCTTAAACTTTATCCATGAACCACTAGACTTGTATACGGGCAGGGGTGGGATTCAAATTTTTTAACAACCGGTTCTGTGGGCGTGGCTTAGGTGGTGGGCGTGGCTTGATGGTCATGTTATTGGCTGGGTGTGGCCAACTCAATATCACTCACATCCAGGCATGCATCTCCTCGCCTGGCTTCTCATGACTGTGGGGATGCTGCAACAGTCGTAAGTGTGAAAAATGGTCATAAGTCACTTTTTTCAGTGCCACTGTAACTTTGAATGGCCACTCCACACAAGCAAAGTACCAGCAAAGGAAGGGGAAAAAAACTCCAGAGAAGTTCCTGAGACAGGAAGTCTAGTCCTGCCAAGAATGTAATAAGGGTTAACGGAGAGGCAGTTTCTGTAAGCAACACCAGAATGTTTCCTTCCTGCCTTCCTTACAGGATTAGCCCAGTAATTTCCTCTAACAACCAATTCTCCGAACTGCTTAGAATATTAACAACCAGTTCTAGCGAATAGGTGTGAACTGGTAGAATTGCCTGTATACTGTGTAAAGAATTTACACTGATATTGACGTAAGAAATAAACCTCTGATACTACGGGCCTGGCGTTTTCCTTGGGTTATTGGCTAAAGTTGCCGCTAAACCCATTGTACGGATTCACACGATCGATCGGTCTTTGATCCACTCACCACCGCCCCCAGTCAGTTGGGGGCTACACGCACACACCTTAAACCACAATTAGAACAAACCAGGGTTAATGTCAATGTGAATGTTGGGTTAAGCTCCTGTGTGAAGACATGGGACATTAACTGCCGCTCTTCCAAACTGTGCATCAGCCAGTTGTGTGTATGCGTGTGCCTGGGTTTGTTGAACCCACAGGGAGTCTCAATTCAAACTGCCCTTTAGCCAGAGGTCTCCAAACTTGGCACTTTAAGACTGGTGGACTTCAACTCCCAGAATTCTCCAGCCAGCATAGCTGGCTGGAGAATTCTGGGAGTTGAAGTCCACCAGTCTTAAAGCTGCCAAGTTTGGAGACCCCCTGAGATAAACGAACCGCTTTCCATTACAATTCACAAGTGCTTCGTTGTGGAAGTAGGATGCAGGTTTCTTGCCCCGTCAGCACGGGAAAGCACTCTGTCTATGCTCAGAGAGGCATCCCTGATTGTAGCAAAATCCCACCTTCGAAGTACACTCTTTTGATCCGTTCCCTGGAAACCTTACTCCCACGGGATCCGGGTGGGAATAATACGCCCCCGGCGGGCTGAAGAAAAACGGAGGCAAGTTGGTCTAAAAGGGAAAAGCGGTCCAGGGTGCGAGAGAGGAAGGCGGGAGGGGGAAGGGGTTTTGCTTTGGACCCCAATTCAAGTATGGTGCAGTCCTGGCCTCCGGTGTACTCAACCGAGTTAAGGGAACCAGAGTTTCTTCGGTCTCATTCTTCCCATATTCCCACGGATGGACGAATAAAGCAAAGTCAGGATGAATTTACAATTTCAGTTAATCAGTTATCTGAATCACGATTCAGGTGGTCACAGAAAACTTGTCTCTATCAAGTTAATCCTTCCTTTCTTTCCTTTCTTTTCATTTACTTTCCTCTCTCCTTCCTTCTCTTTTCCTTTTTTTTCTTTCCTTTATTCTTTCTTTCCTTTTCCCCTTCCTTCCTCCGTCTTTCTTTCGTCTTCCCCCCTTCCTTCCTTCCGTCCCTCTCCTTCCTTCTCTTTTCCTTCCTTCCTTTTTTCTTTTTTTCTTCATTCTTTCTTTCTTTTTCCCTTATTTTTTCCTCCTCCATTCTTTCATCCGTCCCTCTCCTTCCTTCCTTCCTTCCTTCCTTCCTTCCT
Organism: Notechis scutatus; assembly: GCF_049901735.1. Classification (NCBI taxonomy): domain Eukaryota; kingdom Metazoa; phylum Chordata; class Lepidosauria; order Squamata; family Elapidae; genus Notechis; species Notechis scutatus. Next base: position 7,677,710 of record NC_142009.1, read on the forward strand.
TCCTTCCTTCCTTCTTTCCTTCCCTTTCCTTTTTTCCTCCTCGATTCCTTCCATCCCTCTCTTCCTTCCCAATCATGTCCCAGTTGTGTCCCAGATTCTCTCCTTCCATGCATAAAAGACGCGGATTTCCTGGTCAAAATTCCAGAAGACAGGGTTGCATTCCGAAGTCAAATTAGGGAGCGCCCTTTAACATAAACCACCACCTCTGAATTCTGTGCAGCTGATTATTCCAGATTTCCTGATCTATGGTATATATACAGGCGCTCCATAAAATGCAAACCCTGCATAATTTAATTACGGAGCCAAAGCGCTGGAGAATACACAGAAGCCCAGCCGGGATGGGAAGCAAATCAACACCCCCCCCTCCCTTTATTAAGGCGGCAGATCCGGGCTGTAGAAATCCGGACAGCCATTATAGAGAAGCAGGTGATTAGTGTCTCTATGCCACAATTCCAATCTCCCGATGCGGATTTTTATATCTATATATCTATCTATATATCTATCTATTTATATCTATATCTATATACTGTATATCTATCTATCTATCTATCTATCTATCTATCTATCTATCTATCTATCTATCTATCTATATCTATATAACTCTATCTATTTCTATATCTATCTATCTATCTATCTATCTATCTATCTATCTATCTATCTATCTATCTATCTATCTATATCTATATCTATAATCTATATCTATATCTATATAACTCTATCTATTTCTATCTATCTATCTATCTATCTATCTATCTATCTATCTATCTATCTATCTATCTAAACTGCCTTTCACTTTTGATGGGAAGGGGAACCTGGTGAAAGATTAAACTAACCCCTGGTGAGGGGTTAGTTACCTTAAGTCTTTTTCCACCTATCTAAATTGGGGACACGCAAGGAAAGGGAACGGAGATATTATTGGCTATCAAACAGTAGTGTCTTTATTTCAAGGAATCCTCCCTAGATTCGAGCCTGCTTGTGCTTGCCCTCTGCTTGTACACGTGTGCGGGTGTGAATTGGCAGAACCGTGCCCCAAAAAGCAGCCGTTCGGATTTACAGGTTAACAGAGCTGGAAGGGACTTTGTAGGTCATCTAGTCCAACCCGCTCCCCCCCGCCGCCCAATCAGAAGACCCTAGTCTACCCCATTCAATTGCGGGGCCCTCTTCTAATGCTCTCTACCCACCCTCACCAGGAGTCCCATCGACTGCAATGATTCCCCAGGACATCCGCTAACCGCTGGGAAGCATTTCCAACGAAAGACAGGAGAATTCCCGTTCCCTCGAAAAAGGAAACTCAAAATGGCGCCCCAAATCCGCTCCCTCCGAAGCCAGGGTGGGGGAGACGGCCCCCGATTTTATAGCTCAAGGGTCCCCAAACTTGACAACTTTAAGACTTGTGGACTTTAACTCCCAGAATTCTGCAGCCAGTTCTGAGAATTGAAGTCCCCAAGTCTTAAAGTTGCCAAGTTTGCAGACTTCTGTTTATAGCTCGAACGGGTGTAATTCCTGGCACGTCGAGAGGGTCACAAAACGAGGTTAGAGCCGCCCCCTCTCTCCCCCCTTTTTTTCCTGGCCTTCCGAGACTTCAGGTCCATCTGGAAGAATCCAGAATTATGGGGAAGGGACGACAGAAATCGAAGCTGGTTGGGGCGGGGGGGGAGAGAAAGCCCAGAAAAAGAACAGGAGAGAGAGAGAAAATAAGAATTAAAATAAGAATTAAAACAATAATAAAATTGGCCTTCAGAAGGCCACGCGCTTCATCGAAGGCCTGGTCCCGAATGAGAAGAAGCAGCGAGTCAAAAGCTGGACACGCGTGTTGGAAGGAGAAACGTGGGAATGGGGCGAGTTGTAGGACTTGGCGGACGTAGGGGATGGCTGTACTCGGAAGAAAGAATATTTGTAGCTGAGGGGCAGCGCACTGTGCAACTGTCAGCTTTATTTTCTTCCCTTATTTTGTATTAGACTCACGTTGTCCTTGTATTATTTATGGTGTAAAATATATGTATATTTTTATACACATACACATACATATACATATACATACATACATATATACACACATGCATACATACACACACACATATATATATGTATGTATGTATGTATGCATGTATGTATATATGTATGTATATAAAATATATACATATATTTTGCACCATAAATATAACGACAAATACAGTGGTGTTTGGGAGGAGGGGCAGGTTTGGACTAGATGACCTACAACGTCCCTTCCAATACTGTTAATCTGTAACCTGTAAATATATACATATATGTGCGTATGTGTGTGTGTGTATACACACACACACATACATATAAACACACATACACACACACTGTGGCATATATAATATACAACGTCCCTTCCAATACTGTTAATCTGTAACCTGTAAATATATACATATATGTGTGTGTGTATACACACACTCACACACATACATATAAACACACATACACACACATGCTGTGGCCTATATAATATATACAGTATATTAGCCACAGCATACTGTTCCCCCTCCTCAACAGGTTCCTCTGGTCACTCTGGCGAAGTCAAAGGCCGGAGCCCCTTCCTCGGGGGTGGGATGGGGGGGAGGGTTCGGCCTACTTGAAAGACGCCGGACTAACTTTTCCCGGCGGGGCTGAGGATGATGGGAGCGGTAGTAGTCCCCTCCGCCCCCCGCCCCCCAGAGAAGGGAAAGAAAACCACGTTGATCCTTGGAGGGGTGTGGAGTGGTGGGTGGGGAGGCTTCGCCTTTCTTCCGAGGTAACCATCCTCCCACCCACCACACACACACCACACACACACACACACACACACAGAGAGAGAGCTGGAAAATTTGGCGGCCTTGGCTCCAAGATTTGATTGCCGGGCATAGACTCCGGAGATCATTTCCATTCATTTCCTGCCGAGCTGGAGCTGATCCAGGGGCTCGAGGCTGGGGGGTCTCCAGGGGGGGGCGGGAGAGCCGCGGAGGGGCTCTCGATGCTGTTGGTGAGAAATGTGCCTTTTTTTCCACTTTTTTCTTTTTTGCACCCGTCAGTCTCCATTTGGCTAAGTGGGCCGGACAGGGGACCAGCGGTCCCGCTGGCCGGGGTCAAGCCAGAGAGGAGGCAGCCGCGGAGAAGAGCAAAGGGCCAGGCGCCCCCCCGGCCCCCAGCTCCCTCAGCGGGGGAAGGGGAGGGAGGGGGGGAGTCTTTGGGGTGGGGGTCCGTGCGTGCGTGCGTGTGCAAAGCGGGGGGGAGGGCCCTGCCATGTGACGGGAGGGAAATATGAAGGGCTTTGACAGGTCTTAACCGACCTGGCGCCAAGACCGGAGTCTGAGGGGCTAAAAATAGAGCCGGGGGCGGAGGGGGGCTCGGGCGGACAGATGAAAGGATGGGGAGGGGGAAAGAGAGGGCGCGCGGCCGGGACAGGGACCCTGGGGAGGGGCAGGGAGGGAGGGAGGGAGAAATGGGTTACTTGCATCCCGGATCCAGGTGCCTCTCACCTGGGGCGTATGAGGCGAAGGGGGCCCCCCCGCACAGAGGTACCTATTGATAGATGGATGTGTGTCTTTCTGATTGCTGCGTGAGCTTTCCTTCAATTTTTTTTTTCCTTCTGGGGCTGATCTGCTGAGAGTCCTTTCTCAAAAAAACCCCTTTTTTCCTCCTGTCTCATGCAGGCCCGACCTTAATCGCTCCCTTCTTAAGGCGATTCTTCCTCCTTCTCTTCTCCCCTTCTCTCCCCTCCCCCTCTTCCCCTCCTCCTCTTCCTCCTTTTCCTCCTCCTCTTCTCCTTTCCTCCTCCCCCTCCTTCTCCTCTTCTTCCTTGTCCACTTCTCTCCTCTCCCCTCTTCCCCTTCTCCCCTCCTCCTCTTCCTCCTTTTCCACCTCCACTTCCTCCTCCTCTTCTCCTTTCCTCCTCCCCTTCCTCTCGGTCCTTCTCCTCTTCCTCCTTGTCCTCTTCTCCCCGTCTCTCCTCTCCCCTCCCCCTCCTCCTTTTCCTCCTCTCTCTTCTTCCTCCTCCTCTCCTTTCTTGCTTTTCTCTTCTTTCTTCTCTTCCCCTTTCCCCTCCTCTCCCCTTTTCCTCCTCCTCTCTTCTCCTTTCATCCTCCCCTTCCTCCCCTTCCTTCTCCTCTTCCTCCTTCTCCTCTTCTCCCCTTCTCTCCTCCCCCTCCCCTTTTCCCCTCCTCCTCTTCCTCCTCCATTCCCTCCTCTTCCTCCTCCACTTCCTCCCTCCTCCTCTTCTCCTTTCCTCCTCCCCTTCCTTCTTCTCTTCCTCCTTGTCCCCTTGTCCCCTTCTCTCCTCTCCCCTTCCCCTTCTCCCTCCTCTTCCTCCTTTTCCTCCTCCACTTCCTCCTCCTCCTCTTCTCCTTTCCTCCTCCCCTTCCTCCCCTCCTTCTCATCTTCCTCCTTGTCCGCTTCTCCACTTCTCTCTTCTCCCCCTCTTCCCCTTCTCCCCTCCTCCTCTTCCTCCTTCTCTTCTTCTTCCTCCTCTCCTTTCTTGCTTTTTCTTCTTTCTTCCCTTTCTCTTTCCCCTCCTCTCCCCTCCTCCTTTCTCCTTTCCTCCCTTCTCCCTTGCTCTAATCCTCCTCTAAATTGGGGCTGGATGTGCAGAGAAACCCATACAGATTTTTTTCATCTATAATACTGTACTGCTTTTATTATTGCTCCTCTGTAAAACTGGAGATTGATTGATTTTTATTTTTATTTACTTATTTATATATTTATATATTATTTATTTATATTTTATTTAATATTTATTTATTAGTATTGCTTGCCTTAAATTAACATTGATAGTAGAGTTAATAATCTCAGCTAAGGAACTGCCTAAGCTGCAGGTCTCTCTCTGCGTTTGCTCTGGGCTTTTTATTGAAATTATATATATATATATATATATATATACACATACACATACACATACACATACACATACACATACACATACACATACACATACACACACACACACACACACACACACATATATATATATATATATATATATATATATATATATATATAAAGAGAGAGAGAGAGAGAGAGAGAGAGAGAGAGAGAGAGAGAGAGAGAGATATAGATATAGATATAGATATAGATATAGATATAGATATAGATATAGATATAGATATAGATATAGATATATATCAGTGGATAGACCAGGAGTTGAAGCAAAGCCATTGAAAATAACTTTACATAGATCCGAGTCGGAATGGAGAAAAACGGTGTGTGGGTGTTTGAGTGAGTGAATGAGTGAGCGAGTGGTAAGGGAACTGCATCTATTTAGAAAAGAAGGTACATTATTGCAAAAATTATCAGTCCTAGAAGGGGACAGGTTAGGCGGCAGAGGAGAAGGGGGGAGAGAAAGTGATAAAAGAGTGGAAAAGAGAGAGGGAAGAGAAACTGAGAGGGAGGAGAGAGGGAAGAGAGACAAAGAGAAAGAGGGACAGACAGAGAAAGAGAAAGAAAGGGAGAGAGAAAGTGATAAAAGAATGAGGAAGAGAGGAAGAAAAAAGAGGGAAGAGAGACAGAGAAAGAGACAGAGAGGAGAGAGAAGGGAGAAGGGGGAGAAAGAAAATGATAAAAGAGTGGGAAAGAGAAAGAGAAAAGAGAAAGAGAAAGAGAAAGAGGGTGAGAGAGACAGAGAAGAGAAAGAGAGAGAAAGAAACAAAGGGAGAAGAAAAAGAGGGAAAGAGGGAGAAAGAGAGCAAAGAAAGAGAAAGAAGGCAAGAGAAAGAAAGGGAGGAGAGAAAGAAAGGGAGGAGAGCCCAACAAAACGCATTTGGAAAATAGGGAGAGAGTGGAATATTATCGTTAATTGGTGGGCGGGCCCAGGAAAGTTTAATGTAGAAAGTGGTTGGGTTGCAACCTGAACTCGGGTAGCTACACCTGTTGGGAGGGGAGGGTTGAACTCCTTGCGTCCAGCACTTTCTGGGAACGAAGTTTCCTGCCGAAGGGGAGCAACATTAGTCTCTGGTTAGCCACAAACCTGGAACAATGTGGGGGGGGGGGCCTTTTTGGACTGAGTGATGCACTGCAGAGACACTCCGAACACCTCTTAATTTTAGTCCATCGGAAAAGGCATTCTCAGATTCCACATTGCTCGGTAAGAGGTTTTCCTACCACGGAAATATCAGGTGTGTTTCCCAAGTGCTGCGTCTCCATTGAACAACAGACACAGAGCTTGCTCCACCCATTTATTCTCTCGGATAATAATCAGAGTTGGGAGGGACCTTGTACAGGTGAAACTCAAAAAATTAGAATGTTGTGCAAAAGTTCATTTATTTCAGTAATGCAACTTAAAAGATGAACCTAATATCTTTGCAAAGCAAGATAGTTCGAGCCGTGATTTGTCATAATTGTGATGATGATGGCTTACAGCTCATGAAAACGCCAAATCCACAATCTCAGAAAATTAGAATATTACATGCAATCAATAAAACAAGGATTGTACATAGAACAATATCGGACCTCTGAAAAGTATAAGCATGCATATGTACTCAGTACTTGGTTTGGGCCCCTTTTGCAGCAATTACTGCCTCAATGCGGTGGCATGGAAGCTATCAGCCTGTGGCACTGCTGAGGTGTTATGGAAGACCAGGATGCTTCAGTAGTGGCCTTCAGCTCTTCTGCATTGTTCGGTCTCATGTCTCTCATCTTTCTCTTGGCAATGCCCCATAGATTCTCTATGGGGTTCAGGTCAGGCGAGTTTGCTGGCCAATCAAGCACAGGAATCCCACGGTCATTGAACCAGGTTTCGGCAGTGTGGGCAGGTGCCAAGTCCTGCTAGAAAATGAAGTCAGCATCCCCATAAAGCTAGTCCACTGAAGGAAGCACGAAGTGCTCCAAAATCTCCTGGTAGATGGCTGCATTGACCCTGGACTTAATGAAGCACAGTGGACCAACACCAGCAGATGACATGGCTCCCCCCAAATCAACACAGACTGTGGAAACTTCACACTGGACTTCAAGCATCTTGCAGTGTGTGCCTCTCCATTCTTTCTCTAGACTCTGGGTCCTTGTTTTCCAAATGAGATGCAAAAGTTGCTCTCATCAGAAAAGAGGACTTTGAACCACTGAGCAACAGACCGGTTCTGTTTTTCTTTAGCCCAGGTAAGACACTTCTGACGTTGTTTGTTGTTCAGGAGCGGCTTGACAAGAGGAATACGACATTTGAAGCCCATGTCCAGGATCCGTCTGTGTGTGGTGGCTCTTGATGCACTGACTCCAGCCTCAGTCCACTCCTTGTGAAAGTCTCCAACACTTTTGAATGGCCTTTTCCTGACAATCCTCTCCAGGCTGCGGTCATCCCTGCTGCTTGTGCACCTTTTTCTTCCACACTTTTCCCTTCCACATAACTTTCTATTAATGTGCTTTGATACAGCACTTTGGAAACATCCAGCTTCTTTTGCAATTACCTTTTGAGGCTTTCCCTCCTTATGGAGGGTGTCAATGATGGTTTTCTGCACAACTGTCGGGTCAGCAGTCTTTCCCATGATTGTGATTCCTACTCAACCAGACTGAGAGACCATTTATAGGCTCAGGAACCCTTTGCAGGTGTTATGGCTTAATTAGCTGATTAGAGTGGGACACTTTGAGCCTAGAATATTGAACTTTTTCACAATATTCTAATTTTCTGAGATTGTGGATTTGGGGTTTTCACGAGCTGTAAGCCATAATCATCACAATTATGACAAATCACAGCTTGAACTATCTTGCTTTGCATGTAATGAGTCTATCTCATATATTAGGTTCACCTTTTAAGTTGCATTACTGAAATAAATGAACTTTTGCACGATATTCTAATTTTTCGAGTTTCACCTGTAGGTCATCTAGTCCAACCCCCAACCCCCAAAACGGGAGACGCTCCACCATTTCTGACAAATGGCAGTCCGGTCTCTCGACACACCCTTAATACAGACCGAGCGAGCAGGACAGAGAACGAGGTTTAAAAGTCTTCCTTCCTCTGAACACAACAAACAAACAAGCCTTTTAAAAAAAATAATGCTAATAAAATGCAACACCAAGATGTACAAGTCGGGGGAAGGGTCGCTTCGTTCGGGCCTGTGAAATTTCCCTACGTGGGTCTCCTTCCCGTCGACGCAGCCACCTTATTCGGTGGGGAGGGACTTGAGCGCTCCGAAAATGGGGTGCGAAAAAGTCTCTTTTTTGGGGGAGAAACCTATGGGGGGAAGGAAAAATAACGTAGGAAGGAAAGATGGGAGGAGAAAAGAAATGTGGAGAAGGTACAGTGGAGAAAGAGAGGTAAGAGAGAAGGAGAGAGGAAGAGAAGGAGAAAGGGAGGGAAAGCAGGAGAGAGAAGGAGTGAGGAAGAGAGGGAGAAAGAGAGGAGTGAGAAAGAGAGGGAGAGGGAAAGTGGGAGAGGGAGAAAGAGAGAGGGAGGGAGACAGAGAGAGAAGGAGGGAGAAAGAGGAAGAGAAAGAGGAAGAGGAGAGAGAAAGAAGGAGTGAGAAAGAGAGGGAGAAAGAAAAAAAAAGGGAGGAAAAGTAGGAGAGGGAGGAAGAGAGAGGGAAGGAGACAAAGAGGAGAAAGGGAGGGAGAGAACGAGAGAGAAGGAGAGAGAAAGAGGGAAAAAGAGGGAAGGAGAGAGGGAGGGAAAGCGGGAGAAATAGAAAGAGGGATGGAGGAGGAGGGAGAAAGGGGAGAGTGAGAAAGAGGGAAGGAGGGAGAGGGAAAGTGGGAAAGAGAGAGAGAAGGGAGAAAGAATACGGTAAAGAGAGAGAGGGAAAAGGGGGAGAGAGAAGGGAGAAAAAACCGAGGGGAGAGATTTATTACTACAACAAACCCGCCCGCCAGCCAAAGAGAACTGATGAAGAACTGACACAATTCAAGCTTTGCCGCCGTCCCCGCTAGGTCCGTGATTTTAACCCCTAAATTAAGGGGAGCCGCCTTTGCGAGACGAGGCCCCTAAAGGCGATTGAGTCTCCCGGTCTGGATTCCCTCCTTGCTTCGAATTCGGGATCAGGAAAGTCCCGTTCTCACAAGCCCAGGCCTGACAGCTTGCGCGCGGGCGACCTGTGTTGGTGGGGACGGCGGGGTGAAACCCGCAGCAGCTCCGCGCGGAACTTTGCTTGTGGCCCTCGAACAATCTAACCCAGGGCTCCCCAAACTTGGCAACTTTTAAGACTTGTGGACTTCAACTCCCTGGGAGTCTTAAAGTTGCCAAGTTTGGAGACTTCTGAATTCTAACCGTTCACTTCGCGTGGAATTGCTTCTGGGAATTGCTCTCTGTTGGGGCCGCGTCCACACACCACGACCCGCTTCTATTTCGGGGGCAAGGGTTTTTTTTTGGGGGCTTCACGTTCTCAACTCAGGAACCAGTCGCCCCCACCCCGAAAAAGAGGCGCTCCAACCGAGCCGCATTCAGGGTAGCCCTAAAATCTTGTTGCATGTTGACCTGAGTGAGGTTCAAGGGATTTTGGGGGGAGGAGACAGCCAGGCGCCCCCCCCCTACACACACACACACACCCCAGCGGAGCAGGAAGGTCGAAAAAGGAGTGGGAGGGGGGGAGAAAAAAAGCGGGTGGGGAAAAGAGGAATCCCAGGGAAGGCCGCTTTTCTCCCGCTGAGCCAGAAAGTGGGGGAAAAATTTTTTTATTCCATCTTCTAATCCCTCCATAAAATAATGTCGCCCGGGAATTAAAATGGTAAGATGTAAGATGAACTTGAGCTCTTGGCTCAAGGCTTCTTCTTTTATCCCAGCCCGGATGAAAACTGGAAGGGGAAAGGGGCACCTTGGTAGAAAATGGGGAGTGGGAAAGTGAGAGGGTCTCCTGTGGCAAAAAGTTTGCATCCTCAGGCGCTAATGGCTTTTTAAAAAATTCAGATCCGAGTATCGCCTTTTCTCCTGGGGGGTTGAAGGGGTTTGAGGAGGGGTGCCTCCCACCACCACCCTGCGATCCAATCCCAAAGGGGTACTTCAGGGTGGGCATTGGTGGGCGCGAGTGGGGGAAACTCGACAGCAAGGGAGGGAGGGAATGAAAAGGAAGGGGGAAGGAGGTAGATGGGAGGTAGGGAAGAAGGAGGAAGGAAGGAAGATGGGAATAAAAAGGAAGGGAGGGAAGGAAGGAGGAAGGAAGAGGGATGAGGGAGGAAGGAAGGAAAGACGGGCAGAAAATGGGAATAAAAAGAAAGGGAGGAAGGGAGGTAGAGGGGAGAAGGAGGAAGGAAGATGGGAATGAAAAGGAAGGGAAGGAAGGAAGGAGGAAGGAAGAGGGAAGAGGGAGGAAGGAAGGAAAGACGGCAGAAAATGGGAATGAAAAGAAAGGGAGGAAGGGAGGTAGAGGGGAGGAGGAGGAAGGAAGATGGGAATAAAAGGAAGGGAGGGAAGGAAGGAGGAGGAAGAGGGAGGAAGGAAGGAAAGACGGGCAGAAAATGGGAATGAAAAGAAAGGGAGGTAGATGGGAGGTAGGGAAGAAGGAGGAAGGAAAGAAGATGGGAATGAAAAGGGAGGGGGGGGGGAAGAGGGAAGAATGAAAAAGGGACAGAGGGAGGGAGAAAGGGAGGAAAATGGGAATGAAAAGAAAGAGGAAGGGAGGAAGAGGGAAGGAGGAGGAAAGAAGATGGGAATGAGAAGGAAGGGAAGAAGGAAGGAAGGAAATGGGTGGGGAAATCGGGTGAAATGGATGCTTAGGACTTTAAAAATAAAGAGGCAGCATAATTTACTTGTTTATTTGTATCTTGTTTTATTATTTTTATAAATAACTCAAGGTGAGGAACACAACCAACCCACCTTCCTCCTCCTATTTTCCCCACAACCCCCATCCTGTAAAGTGAATTGAAGAGAGAGAGAGAGAGAGAGAGAGAGAGAGAGAGAGAGAGAGAGAGAGAAAGAAAGAAAGAAAGAAAGAAAGAAAGAAAGAAAGAAAGAAAGAAAGAAAGAAAGAAAGAAAGAAAGAAAGAGAAAAAAGAAAACTGGCCTAAAGTCACCCGCAGCTTTCATGCCTAAAGGTGGGACTAGAACTCCCTGTCTCCTGGCGATTGGCCCAAAGTCACCCAGCCGCTTTTGATGTATCTAAGGCAGGACTGGAACTCACCATCTCCAGGTGATTGCCTGAAAGACGCTTAGTTGGCTTTCATGGGAAAGGCAGAACTAGAACTTACAGTCTTCTGGTTTATAGCCTGGTGCCTTAACCAGGAGACCAAACTGGCTCTTAATATTCACCACCTGCCTCGGTCTGGACTAGAACTGAACCAGGCTCAATAGCAGGAACTGGGAGAGGGATCTTGGAGTCTTAGAGGACAACCAGCTAAATAGGAACCAGCCGTGTGCAGCAGCCGCCAAAAAAGCGAATGCAATCCTAAGTTGTATTAACAGAGGGATACAATCGAGATCAAGTGAGGTACTAATACCACTCTACAAAGCCTTAGTAAGGCCACACCTAGAGTACTGTATCCAGTTTTGGTCACCACACTATAAAAAAAGATATTGAAACTCTAGAAAAAGTGCAAAGAAGAACAACCAGCATGATTAGGGAATTGGAGGCTAAAACATATGAGGAACGGTTGCAGGAACTGGGCCTGGCTAGTCGAGTGAAGAGAAGGACCAGGGGAGACAGGATAGGAGTCTTCCAATATTTGAGGGGCTGCCACAGAGAGGAGGAAGGGGTCAAGCTATTCTCCAAGGCACCCGAAGGCCAGACAAGGAATAACGGATGGAAACTGATCAAGGAGAGATTCAACCTGGAAATAAGGAGAAACTTTCTGACAGTTGAGAACAATCAACAGAAGTTGCCCTCTGAAGCTTTTGAAGCGCCATCACTTGAGGCTTTCAAGAAGAGATTGGACTCCCATCTGTCAGAAATGGTGTAGGGTCTCCTGCTTGGGCGGGGGATGGACTAGATGACCTCCAAGGTCCCTTCCAGCTCTATTCTAAGAGGCAGAGTCTCCTGCCTTAATCTTTAGCTTCTAGTTTTGTCTCTGCGACCCACCACCTTCCTTGTTCTGGGCAGGCCGTGGATGGGAGTTGGGGCGCCAAGAGGCGCCAAAGTGGGTACCCGCCCCGGGCGTTACTTGGCCAGGGGGCTCCGAATAGCTCGGCCGCGGAGAGCCGAAAACGGCTGCCTGATTTGGGGAGGGATAACCAAAGCTCTCTCCGCCTTCGTTCTCCCTTCCCCGCTCCGCATTGCACCGGTGGGGCGCGTTCACACGAGGAGAAGAAACCAAACCAACTCAATCCGGCTGCTACCAAGCTCCGCTCCCCCCAAAAAATCCGGACATAAAGAAGCCCGCGAAAGTCACTGGGAACTGCCCGCCCCCCTCCTCAAAATCTCGCTAAAGGTGCATCCACCAGTCGCTGTTTCTTTTAACCTTGGTTCTTTCGCGCCAGAGATTCGAGGCATGGTTTTTCAACCACACCAAACAACAACCGTGTTCGCTTCACGGGTACGCCTAAGGTTGGATTCTAGGTTGTCTTCTACAAGGACGGGGTTTACCCGGATCAAAGCCGACTCAAGAAGCCAGAATACGAGTTTGGGAAGTGCCTTGGCCATTCTCCCAACGAGTCGCTCTCCTCTCTTCCAAACTGTAAAGTGGGGTAAGATTTCCTAGTGGTCTCCCATCCCAATTTATATCGTACATTGTATCCTGCGCTGACTGGTGGTGGACATTCATAACATTGGTTAGTCTGAAAGCCGGTTTTCGGCAGGCTGTTTGATTTTTGGCAGCCAAAACCTAACTTTCCCCATTTTTTTTTAATCAGCCAAGGGGGTGGAGGAGAGAGAGGAGACAGAGAGGTGATAGCTGGATGGATGTAGATATTGAGATAGGACAGAGTTAGAGAGATTGTAAGTAGATAGAGGAAATAGATGGATACGATAGAGAAAAAGAAAGAATTGATGGAAAAATGAGAGATACAGATGTAGAGATGATAGACGAAAGAATAGATTGACAGAAAAATGGAGAGTAGATAGATATTGAGATATTGAGATCGATGGATAGAGATCAAGAGATGATTAGATAGATGATATAGATAGGTATGATAGAGAAAAATATTGATAGAAGAAATGAGAGTAGATATACAGATAGAGAGAGATAGAGGAAACAGATATTGAGATAGATATTGAGATAATTGGATAGTGATCTAGAAATAAGTAGATAGATGATATAGACAAAAAGAGTAGATTGATAGAAAAATGAGAGTAGATAGATATAGAGATGATAAAGAGTAGATAGATTGATAGAGAAAAATAGATGATAGATAGATAGATAGAGAGGGAAAGAGAGAGAGAGAGAATATCTGTAATAAAATTAATGGGCACAGCTTTCTCACTTCTTAGGAACAGCATGGGGGGGGAGGGTCACAACTAGCTGTGACCCTCACCACACCTAGATTTCCTGCCTAAGTGGGGTTAGACTAGAAGACCTCCAAGGTCCCTTCCAACTCTGTTATTCTAATCTAGTTTAACCACAATGTTAGTTACCCAGGAAGAATGACTAAGAGCAGCTAAACCACCTCAGGTGTTAAAAGACTACTGTGTAAACCAGGACACAATATTCAGCGGTATAATGCCCTTAGTGGGCACATCATGCCAGCGGGTGTCAAAGAAACAACCAGTCTTGGATCAGTCCTGAAAGCCTCCATAGATTCTTGGCTTCAAAAACTTTCAGGTTAATCCCGGGGAAATTTTCTGGAGCTGAAAACTTTTAAGGGGATATATAAGGTTAGAAGAGTTGACCTTTTCTTTATGGCGGCCTAAATAAACTATGATTATAATAAAGAACTTTGAAAAGTTGGGTTTTTTTTTCTAAAGCAGGGCTCTACAAACATGGCCACGTTAAGACTTGTGGACTTTAAACTCCCAGAATTCCCCAGCCAGCTGGCTGGGGAATTCTGGGAGTTTTAAGCCCACAAGTCTTAAACATGTCTACCTTTGGCGATCCCTGCTCTAAAGTATATTTTCTTTTGAAAAAACCTGCCTGAATTGAAACCGATTCCAGGGGTCAGAACTAAGTCTTAACTGGAACTTTACTCCAGGTAGCACAATCAAGTTAACACCACCTGTGTGAGTGTTTGTGCACAGGTGTTTGTGTGTCTTATTTGCTCATTTGGAGGAAGTCTAGTTTAACCTACTGAGCTGACTTCTGAGTAGTTCTCTGTAAATCTCAGGAATGGTGAAAATTATGTACCCCTCCCAACAATCTCATCACCCCTAAAAACATTGGTCAAACATTTATTATATTTCTTACACATCCACCTTCTTTTCCTTGCTAGTTAATCATTTATTTCTTCCATTTGTATAACCACACATCTCAAACCAGCAATTCTCAAAGATCCATCTCACCCTGGGCACCCTTTTTTTTTTTTTTTGAACTATTACCATCTGGCAGACAGTACAGGACAATAATAAAAACAAGGACAAATAGGCTGAAAAACAGCTTCTACCCCAGAGCAGTAACTACATTGGATTCTACTGTATAGTGTAATATTAATGCAATATCAGGGGGTTTTCAATTCAATGTATAGAATGTGTGTTTGCGTTTATTTTCATGGTCATCATGTACGCTGAAGATGGTATTTAATTTCATTGTATGAGGTGCAATGACAATAAAGTAAACTAAACTAAATTCTGAGCAGGGAAGAATCATAAAGTAATATTGCATTTACCTAAAATGAAAGTGAATCTTTCCCTTCCAATAATGTAAATTTCAACAGAATTAACACCCCTGTATTAAAAGAGCTTGAATTCTTTGGGGGTAAATGGATGGTGAAACCAAGCAAAATTAAACCCTAACCGAAAAAGTGTGAAAAACTGCCCTTTTTGAAGCCAGTTGGATTTCATGGATGTTATTTTAGTAATGATAGGAAAAAGGGCTGTCTTGTTTTTTTTAAAAAAAATGATTTATTTATTCTAAAACATTTCTATAGCGACTCCTCTTTCAACCCACGCTGGGCAGCTCCCAATCAAGATCAAAGGACATATAAAAACAGGTTTAAACTGTAATACTCAAGCCGATGAAAACATTGCAACCTTCTTTAGAAAGGTTTGCTCAGTTTCCCATCCCAGCTTCTAGCCTGGGGATCTCTTGGTGGTCTTCCATCCAAGTATTTCCCTTCCCAAACTTCCTGAGATTAGCCAGACTCTTTTTGATGCTACCCCGTGTGCTGGGAACCTTATTTATCACGAATACAGGTAGTCCTTGACTTACGACCATAACTGAGCCCAAAATTTCCACGGCTAAGCAAGACTGCTGTTAAGTGAATTTTGCCCCATTTGGTGCCACAGTTGTTAAGTAAATGATAGCAGCCTTCCGATATCTCGGGGTCTGCCCCAAAGAAGAGGCAGTCAAGCTATTCTCCAAAGCACCTGAAGGCAGAACAAGAAAAAAAAAATGGATGGAAACTGATCAAGGAGAGAAGCAACCTGGAACTAAGGAGAAATTTCCTGACAGTGAAAACAATTCATCAGTGGAACAACTGGCCTCCAGAAATTGTGAATGCTCCAACACTGGAAGTTTTTAAGAAGAGACTGGACAGCCATTTGTCTGAAATGGTATAGGGTTGCCTGCCTAAGCAGGGGGTTGGACTAGAAGACCTCCAAGGTTCCTTCCAACTCTGTTATTCAATTCAATTCAATTTAATTCTGTTCTGTTCTGTTCTGTTCCATTCTATCCTATCCTATCCTGTTCCATTCCATTCTATTTTCTATTCTATTCTATTCTATTCTATTCTATTCTATTCTATTCTAATTGCTATTCTATTCTATTCTATTTTCTATTTTATATTTTCTATTCTATTCTAATTCTATTCTATTCTATTCTATTCTATTCTATTCTATTCCTATATTCTGTTCTGTTCCGTTCTATCCTATCCTGCTCCATTCCATTCCATTCCATTCCATTCCATTTTCTATTCTATTCTATTCTATTCCTATATTCTGTTCTGTTCTGTTCAGTTCTATCCTATCCTGTGCTGTTCCATTCCATTTTCTATTCTATTCTATTCTATTCTATTCTATTCTATTCTATTCTATTCTATTCTATACCATTATATTTTCTATTATATTTTCTATTCTATTCTAATTGCTATTCTATTCTATTCTATTCTATTCTATTCTATTCTATTCTATTCTATTCTATTCTATTCTATTCTATCCTATCCTGTTCCATTCCATTCCATTTTCTATTCCTATTCCTATTCTATTCTATTCTATTCTATTCTATTCTATTCTATTCTATTCTATTCCTATTCCTATTCCTATTCCTATTCCTATTCCTATTCCTATTCCATTTCATCTTATTCCTATTCTTATTCTATTCCTATCTTAAATTGCTGTAATTGTTAAGTTGGTAAACACAACTCTTAAGTGAATCTGGCTTTCCGACTGACTTGGCTTTGTCAGAAGGTCGCCAAAGGTGGATTCCATGATCCTGGGAGATCCTGCCACCCTCATAAATATCCGTGCCAATTGAAATTTGGATCAGGTGGCCACAAGGATGCTCCCACGGCTGGTTAAGTGTGAAGAAGGGTGGCCAGTCCCTTTTTTCCCAGCTTCCTTGTAACTTCAAAGGGCCACTAAAAGGAATACTTGTAAATTGAAGACTACCTGTATTTTTTTTGGGGGTGGGGGAAGATGGTTGGTCCTCCATAGGCTAGGCCAGGAGCTGTTCTGGATTGGCTGGGGCTGCTCTCCAATCGGAGTGGTGTGGAAGAAAACCCTGGAAGAGTGAGAGAAGAAAGGGGAGGGGGAGGCATGGCTACTCCTCTCTCTCCCCCCTCTCTCCTCTCCTCTCCCCCCCTTGCTGGTCGGGTGGAGTTTCTCCGAAGCTGATTAGAGGCGGCCCGGGACCACCTGAGGGTGGAGTGGGGTTGGGGGTTAGGGGTGGGGACCCCTCAGCCTGGGCCCAACGGGTGCCGTCCTTATTGGGATGGGGAGGGGGCTTTCCTCCCTTCCCCTTCCCACTCCCAAGAAGCAGGTCAATAGGGGGGAGATGCCCCACGAGCACCTGCCTCGCAGCTGCCCCCTCCCCACTTCTTTCAAACTCCTGGCGCCACGGGGCTGTTGACTCACCCATTCTCCCCTGCACCCACCTCCACCTCTCCCTTCACCCCCCTTTTTTTTGCGATCAAGACAAACGCATAGGGGCGGGGAGGGGGCGATCTCGCTCCTTCAGAGGCGTCTGGGGCTATCTGTGGAGTGGGCAGAGGCGGTGGGGGGGAGGCGGTGGGGGGGGGGGGGGAGGCCGAGAAGGACGGAGAGGAGGAGAGGGGGGCCGCTGCTGTCTTCTCCTTCAACCCCCCACCCCACGCCCCAATAAGCTCTATCTAAACAAAACCGCTTTTGCAAACCGATCGCCATCTCGTCTCTCTCTCTTCCTCTCTCTGTCTATCTTTGCCTCTCCCTTTCTCCCTCTCTCTCATCTCTCTCTTTATCCCCCCCTCTCACTTCTTTCTCCCTTTGTCTCTCTGTCTCCGTCTCTCTCTCATCTCTCTCTTTCTCCCTCTCTATCTGTCTCTCTTTCTCCCTCTCTCTCTCCCTTTCTCTCTCTCCCTCTCTGTCTCTGTCTCTCTCATCTCTCTTTCTCATCTCTCTTACCTCCTCTCTCCCTCTTTCTGTCTCTCATCTCTCTCTTTCTTTCTCCCTCTCTATCTGTCTCTCTTTCTCCCTCTGTCTCTCTCTCCCTTTCTCCCTCTCTCTCTCCCTCTCTGTCTCTCTCTCTCTCTTTCTCATCTCTCTTTCCTCCTCTCTCTCTCTTTCTGTCTCTCATCTCTCTCTTTCTTTCTCCTCTCTGTCTCTCTCATCTCTCTTTCTCATCTCTCTTTCCTCCTCTCTCTCTCTTTCTGTCTCTCATCTCTCTCTTTCTTTCTCCCTCTCTATCTGTCTCTCTTTCTCCCTCTGTCTCTCTCTCCCTTTCTCCCTCTCTCTCATCTCTCTCTTTATCCCCTCTCACTTCTTTCTTCCTTTGTCTCTCTGTCTCCGTCTCTCTCTCATCTCTCTCTTTCTCCCTTTCTCTCTTCTCTCTCTCCTCTCTGTCTCTGTCTCTCTCATCTCTCTTTCTCATCTCTTTCCTCCTCTCTCTCTCTCTCTCTGTCTCTCATCTCTCTCTTTCTTTCTCCCTCTCTCTCTCTCTCTCTCTCTCTCTCTCTCTCTTTCTTCCTCTCTCTCTTTCTGTTTCTCTCTCTCTATCTCTCTTTCTCCCTCTCTGTCTCTGTCTCTCTTTGTGTCTCCTCTCATATCTCTCTTTCTTCCTCTCTCTTTTTTTCTCCCTCTCTGTCCCTGTCTCTCTCATTTCTCTCTTTCTCCCTCTCTCCCTCTCATCTCTCTCTCTCTTTCTCCCTCTTTGTCTTCCTCTTTCTCTCTCTCTCTCTCTCTCTCTCTTTTTTCTCCCCCCCTCTCTCTCCTCACCCTCCCCCATAAGTAAATTTTGCTTCCCCGGGAAAAGCGAGGTGCAAACAGAGCCGCTCAGTTCACAGAGGACCCGAGCAAAAGATCAAAGCAAGGGAGAGCCCTTCGCTCTTTCAACAGCGATCAGATCATGGCTACGAATTTCAACATCCGTCTTAAAGGGCTCTCTTTCTGTTTATTTAAGCCAAGCCATTTCGGGGCATTAGTTCGGAGCGGCTCCGGATTTAAAGTTCTCTACCGACTTTAAGCCATAATGGATGAGAATACATCCATGCATTCCAAAATCAATTTTATATATTTATATTTGTATATATATTAATTTGCACGCACACACACACACACGATCTTGTTCTCCAGCGCAACAATCTTGCGCAAAATTCACTTCCCGCCATCGATCTCCTTTGGCTCGAGGGGCGGAAATTCAGAGATCGGAGCGGCAATTTGCGGGCGAGTGAGGCTGGCTGTTTTCTCACAACCCGCCCAGTTAGGATGGGTAAAAGCCCCAGGAATTGCGCTTAACTCAATAAACCGCTTGTTTATTGGAGGGCTGGGGGCACCCCCACTAAAATCCAGCCCGTTCGTTCGTTTCTTGGATGGTGCAGTGGATCGGGTACCCTCACCCCACCCCAACCCCCGAGATAATTCAATAAGCGGCTTCCCCCGCGTGTCGTGGGAACGGTAGCCCTCGGGACTCTATCCCGCGTCTTCGGGAGTTTGAGCAAGGCCCGCGTTTTACTACAACCCTCAACTTGTGCGGAAAGTCTCCGCAAACTTAGCGCAGTGAAGTCGGGCGTCCTAGCTGTCCATTTCGGGATCCCGCGCTGTTCGGAGGCGCCGGGTGGGTGGGTGGGGGTAGGGGTGAAATACCCTCTTCCTTTTCCAACGTTCGCGTGTCAGTTTTTTCCTTCTCGCAGAAACCTTTTCGTCCAACTGCTAAAGCGAGGGGGTTTAGGAATAAAGCTTGCCCAACCTCCCTGGGCCAAATCCTTTCCTGTGACCCCTTGCGCGACGGCGGGACGGGACGAGCAACCCGGAGAAGATTCAAGCTGGAGACGCGGCTGCGTTCACACGTGTACCAAACGCGGGTCTTCCCCGGTAGCCCCCCCCCCACACACACACCTATTCCTTCTTCTGCAGGTTGCTTTTTTATTTTTATTTTTAACTTTCCCCCCTTTCGGGGCCACGGGGGAACCCTGGGAAATTTCTACCGCGGGGTGCCCGGACGGTTCTGGGCAGCTGTCACTCACCGAAGGGCCGCCGCGTCTGCCACGATCCGCTTCAGCCCCGGCGCTCCGGATTGCTCGCTCTGGGGTCGGAGGTTCTCCGCCAGTCCGGCTGGGCGTCGCAGAGAGGCTCTTAAAGCGGCGATGCTCCGGGTCTCCCGAGGCCGTTTGCTCCGCTCCGGCGATCGGAGAAGCCTTTGCGAAACTCCCACGCGGAGAGAAGAAACCCGCGCGGATCCCCTCGCAGCGGCGAATCCCCCGCCCTGATCCTCGTTGGGGGGGTGGGTAGACTCACGAAAAACGCGTGGGCCTCGGAGTGGGCCCTACTTTCAGCTGCGTCGCGGCTTTATCCTTCCTCCCTTCCTTCCTGGTTTCTCCATCCAGTTCCTTCCTTCCTTCCTTCCTTCCTTCCTTCCTTCCTTCCTTCCTTCCTTCCTTCCTTCCTTCCTTCCTGGTTTCTCCATCCAGCTCCTCCCTCTCCCTCCCTCCCTCCCATTCCTTCCTCCCTTCCTTCTTTTTTCCTTCCTTCCTTCCTTCCTTCCTTCCTTCCTTCCTCCCTCCCTCCCTCCCTTCCTTCCTACCTACCTACTTCCTTCTTTCCTGATTTCTCCATCCAGCTCCTTCCTCCCTCCCTCCCTTTTTCTTTCCTTCCTTCCTTCCTTCCTTCCTTCCTTCCTTCCTTCCTTCCTTCCTTCCTTCCTTCCTTCTTTCCTCCCTCCATTCCTTCCTTCTTTCCTGATTTCTCCATCCAGCTCCTTCCTTCCTCCCTCCCTTTTTCCTTTTTCCTTCCTTCCTTCCCTCCCTCCCTCCCTCCCTTTTTCCTTCCTTCCTTCCTTCCTTCCTCCCCTCCCTCCCTCCCTTTTTCCTTCCTTCCTTCCTTCCTTCCTTCCTTCCTTCCTCCCTTTTTCCTTCCTTCCTTCCTTCTTCCCTCCCTCCATTCCTTCCTTCTTTCCTGATTTCTCCATCCAGCTCCTTCCTCCCTCCCTCTCCTTTTTTCCTTCCTTCCTTCCTTCCTCCCTCCCTCCCCTCCCTCCCTTTTTCCTTTCCTTCCTCCCTCCCTCCCTCCCTCCCTTCCTTCCTTCCTTCCTTCCTTCCCTCCCTCCCCTCTCTCCCTTCCTAAGGAGTGAGAGCCTTAGCCTCAACATTTTGCCCTGGGAAAGTAGGACGAAAGAGTCCCTCCGACTTGGATTGAATCTCTTTCGTTCCTCCCTCCCCCCCGTTCCATTTCCAAACAGCGGGCGCAGGGAAAGAGGGGGAAGCCTCGCGGGAGCACACAGCTTGGGGCTCCGGCCGGCTCGGCCGCTACTAACCATAGAGCGCCCCCAAAAAGAGCTGCGCGAAGTTGTGGAAACTCCACTTCTCTCGAAAGTCGGGATTTACTCCCGAGTAAAGGCGAGGGGCTGGCTTCCCACTCGCCTTGCCAAGCCTGCTCTGCTTAGCAGGAAAACCACCCTTCTCCCCGGCTTTCTTTTACCCCAAAGTAAGCGGCTTATTCCTAGCCTTTTTGGGGGGGGGCGCAGGGTAAGAATCGGCTCAGAAGGAGTCAGCCCGTCTTCTGTCGGATTCGGGAAGGGAAGCGGCGTCCTATATTCGCCCTCATACAGGAGCGCCGCACCTTTTTTTTTTTTCCCCCGGGGCAGCATCCCCATCTCTCTTTGCAAGAGAACAGACCGCCGGACGGGATGATTTTCTTTTGCAAGGTCTGACTTCAGCGGCCTGAGTTCCTTGTCGATTGGGGGCAAACCTTATTAGCTCGCTCGCTCTCCACAAAGAAAGCTTGCCCGGCGCAAAGGCGTGTGTCTCCTCGGAGCGTTTAAGTTGTTTTTTTTTTTAGGGCGCCCGGGGAGAAGGAGAAGGGGGACAGATTGGGGGGGGTGGGGGGTGCCGAAAGAGAAGGGAAACTCCGAGAAAGAGGCCACCGGGCCTGGGATTGTAACGGGTCGGGGCAGAACGAGCTTGGAAAAGGGGGGGGAAGAAGCTAAAAACCTCACCCGGGGCTTAAAACCCGGCGCCCGCATTCCCAGCGACCCTCAAACCGCGCGCGTGTTGTAAGGTCTTGGGAAAAGGGGCCTTATTGGCCTTCCTTGAAGTCCTGCTTGGTGGAACTAGGACGCCCCCGTGGGTCGGTCGACCTCGCCTCTCTTCTCCCTGACCCCTCCCTCATGCAAACCCCCCCCCCGCTCCCCCGCTCCCTCCCTCCCGGGACGCCAATCTTCTGCCTTTCGCTCTTAAGGTTGCGCTCGGCTGCTTTGGGCGGCGCGTTTGCTGGCTTTGCTGGCTTCCCGGCGGCCTGGGAGAAGGAGCCGTTGGCAGCAGCTCCGCGGGGCCTGGACTCTGCCGCCGGGAACCCCGGCTCTGGCGTGGGAGGGGGGGAAAAGAGGCCTTCCCAAAGCCTCCAGCGTTGGTTAATATTTTATTCTGTTGACATGTTTGCTTGCTGGGGAGGCTTCCGACACCTTCGGCCGAGTCTTCCTCGCTCGCCCCTTTCTCTTCTTCTTCTTCCCTCCGCCTCCTGCCTCCTTCTGTCCTTCTTCCCCCCTCCCGCTTTCTTCCTCCCTTTCTTTGATTCTGCCTTTACACACACACACACACACACACACCACTACCACCACGGCTGCCACCCCCCCTCCCGCCCCGCAGACGGGCCCAACCTGTCAAAACCACGCCTCTGGGCTTCCACAATTGGTCTGCGCTGCGTAAAATCCACAATCATTAAGGGGGGGAGGGAAGGAGAGAGAGAGAGAGAGAGAGAGGGAGGAAGGAGGGAGGGAGAGAGGGAGAGAGGGAGAGAGAGAGGTAGAAACACGCCGGCGGTGGAAGCGGGGGGAGACGCGGGTGGGCGGCGGGTGGAGCGGAGCGCAGCGAGCGAGGCGGGTGGAGCGGAGGAGCCAAAGAGGTGGAGGAAGCGAGGAGCGGAGCGAGGCGGCGCACGCGAGACTCAGCTAGCCCCGCAAAGCTTTTTGCAGAGCGAAGCCAGCAGGGCAAAAAGAGAGGAGCATTTCAACCCGGAGCCCTCCCGGCCGGAGCGATGAACCGTCGGGCTCTCCTCGTCGCTTCAGCGCCGGAGCTTGGCGCTTTTTAAAACAACAAAAAGCAAAAAACCAAACCAAACCCGCGGAGGAAACCCACCGCCGTTGCTTTCGTTTTGGATTGAAGGCGGAGAAGAAAGTTTTAGCAGGGGGGGAGGCGAAGAGAGACGAAAGCGAGGCCGGAACCAAGAACTCGCACTTCTTCTTCCCCCCCATCCCAGCCCCCCCCCCCAGAACCCAAACTCCAACTCTACTCGGGAGTTTGGTCCCGAGGCTGCAGGCGCCCGGAAAGAGAGACAGAGAGAGAGAGACGGAGGGAGGGGAGGGGGGGACACACATCGCTGTTCTGCCCGGCTGCTGCCCCCCTCCCGAAGCAACCTCCGAAGTTTGCAAGCTGGTCTGGAGAGGCGCCTTCTTTTTATTTTTATTTTTATTTTAGAAAACCCCGAAAAAGCCGCAAGATCCGGAGGCGTTGAGGAATCGCCTTCGCCCGGAGGAAGAGCCCCCTGCCCCCCGCACGGGATCTTCTTGATTTGCTTGTTGGTCGATCTCGGGAAAGAGTCTTTTTTTTGGGGGTCCTTCCGCGGACTCCCTCCCGTTGGTGGCAGCGAAAGAAGCCCCCTCTGGGCGTCTGGGAGCCAGCCCGGAGGTTTCCAATCGCGGGAGGGGCGCCGGGAGGGGGCTGTTTGTGGCGGGGGGCGGCCTGGGCTCTCCACCACCACCACCCCATTTTCTGGGGTGCTCCCTCTTCCCCCTCCCTCCCTCCCTCTTGGCCAAGTCCTTGAAGGGACACGAAGACGGCAGCCTGGCTGAAAGTACCGGCGGGTTGAAACTGACTAGACCCCCGCCGCTGAGCGCCAAGCAAGCCGGGCTGAAATTCAGCGGGCCGCCGCCGCCTCCGCCAGCTTCGTCCTCTTTCCCCCCGCTGGCCCTCTCGGCCTGGGGGGCCTCGCTCTTCCCTCCTGGCTTTGTGGATGTCCCGATGAGAGATCCAGCGTTCCCGGGGGCTGCGATGGCTTACCACCCCTTCCACGCGCCCAGGCCAGCCGACTTCCCCATGTCCGCCTTCTTAGCGGCCGCCCAGCCTTCGTTCTTCCCGGCGCTGGCTCTGCCTCCCGCCGCCCTCGCCAAACCCTTGACGGATCCCAGCTTGGCTGGAGCCGCCGCCGAGGCCGGCTTGCACGTCTCGGCTCTCGGACATCATCACCAGGCTGCCCATCTGCGGTCCCTGAAAAGCTTGGAGCCGGAAGAAGAGGTGGAAGACGACCCCAAAGTCACGCTGGAAGCTAAAGACCTTTGGGACGAGTTCCACAAACTGGGCACCGAGATGGTGATCACGAAATCGGGAAGGTAAGGAAGACATCCCGCCGCTTCCCCCCACCCCTCCACCTCGCGACCCGCTAATAATAAGAATAATAAGCAAGTTTTACTGGGGAGGAGAGAAAAACCAACGTAGTCATCAATAACCACCACAATAACCACAATCACAACAATATAGTCATTATCCCTGTACAGGTACAAGATAAGTTGCACAGGAAAAAAAAAAAGAATTAGGAGTAAATAGGAATAATAATGCATTATGCGGGATGATGGTTGGTGTTTATGGACTGCAGGGGTGTGTGGAAAACCCAGCCCTTGTGTTATCATCATAAAATAAGAATATATGGCGCTATTCCCTTTTGGAGTTATGTAGTGCATTGAAAAGTACCCAGAGTACTTTCTGCCTGGGTAGAGATGACATTTTTGAGGTTCCCGAGCTAACATCGCCAACAATAATAACTTAGCCAGAATGATTTTAGTACTTACTGTGGAGAGAGAAAATCCAGTCTTTGTCCAATAATAATGATAATGCAGTAGCAATAATTCTACAGATGCAAAAGGGTTTTTGCTAATTATTATGAAAAGAGGGAGAATTCAGTCCCTATCCAATAATAATAATAATATAATAGCAATCATTTAAATATATGCAGAAGGATTTTTATTCTCTGTTGTGGAAAGGAGAATTCAGTCCTTGTCCAATAATAATAAAATAGCAACAAGAATGATTTGCAGCATGCAGAATGATTTCTTATTACTTATTGTGGAGAGAGGCAAGAATTCAGTCCTTGGCTAACAATAATAAAATAGCACAATCTATATGAAGAAGGATTGATCTTATTTATTGTGGAGAGAAGGTGAATTCAGGCCTTGTTCAATAATAATGATAACAGAATAGCAATCCTAATCTATATGCAGGAGGATTTTTGGTATATAGTGCGGAGAGAGGAAAGAATTCAGCCCTTGTCCAATAACACTAAAACAGCAATAATAATTATATATTTATATTTATATGCAGAGGGATTTTGAGTATGTATTATGGAGAATTCAGTCTGTGTCCAATTAACAATAAAATAATCCCATCACTGTGCCCTTTTGAAGTAAGTGCAGAAAAAGAGTAAGAAGTAAAAGAACAATCATATAATTTCCAGAACCACTGTTGGTGTTTTCCGTGAGGAAGGGAAGAAACTAACTCCATTCTTTCCAAGAGACAAGGCTTCGCCACCTTGCTAATAATCTTGCAATTTCTCACTTCGGGCATTGCTTTTTTCCCCACCTGACCCTTCTCGCCTTCCTTTGCATCCCAAATATTTAAGCTGATAGCTGGGTGAAAAGCACGTTGACCTGGAGGTGGGCTTCCATTTTGGAGGTACCTGAAAATCCGGATACAAGGGCAGAGTGTTGGTTTCAGACATGGGGGCTTGGAGGGTGGAAGGCTTGACCAGGGGCCTGGAAGCAGCATTTCCTGGAAAATCCCCTTAGAATTCTGATTCTTATTCCTTAAACACTATTCAGGAATTCAGGCTATATATTCAAGTGCAATTTATTTCTATTTTAAAATTTTCTTTCTTTCTTTCTTTCTTTCTTTCTTTCTTTCTTTCTTTCTTTCTTTCTTTCTTTCTTTCTTTCTTTCTTTCTTTCTTTCTTTCCCTCCTTCCTTCCTTCTTTTTTTCCTTTCCTTTCCTTTCCTTTCCTTTCCTTTCCTTTCCTTTCCTTTTTAAAATATTTCTTGCTGGTCTCTTTGCTGTATCTCTCATCAATGACCAAAATCAGAAGGATTTAAAAAAAAACCACCACCTTCTGTTTTTATGTTCAAACATCTGGAAAACCACACATGGAAATAGTTGGTGATCTGGGGAGGGGGCAGCTGGCAGGAAAACCCCTTAGGATCCCCTTAGGATAGGTGTAACAAAAAGTCTGGGAAGGTGGCCTAGCGGTCAAAGGATCGGTCCCCGAAGTAGAGATCGTGTGGTCTCCTCACGAGTAAATTCAAGCGGAAAGAAAGAGAAAAGCTAAGAAGAATCGGGTTTTTATTTCTTCTTTTCCCTGGCTTTTCTGCGTTGGGAAATAGAGGCCGTACACAGCTTTGAGGCCGGTTAAATTTATTTGATCTGGATGGGAGGGGGGGTGTCATTGGTACCCCTGCTTTGCCCCCCCCCCCGTCCTCCTAAGCCCTCCCGAACCCTTTTTAATTTCGCAGACATTCAGAGGAGTTGTTGGTTTTAACAGAGGGCATTTTTTCCCTATGCATTTTTTTCCCCTCTCCTCTCCCTCAGTTTGTCTCTCTTTCCAGTGGCCTATTGTTCGCGTTTTTTTAAAAATCACTTCTTCCTTCTATTAATAAAGGGGTCCTCTATTTCCTCTCCTTCTTTTAAGTTTTCCTCAGCCCTCGGTGTGATCTAGCCAACCTCGAACACGATTTATAAGTCAAACCCCAACCAAGTTTCTATTTCTTCTCCCAGAGAAGAATCCTACAGGCGTTGAATCCAGATTTCTGGGTTGTTGTTTTTTCCCCCTTTTATTTTTAAATCGAGACAAAGGGGTCATCTGTAATAATCGCCCTCCTCCTCCTCCTCCTCCTCCTCGTAATATCGCATTTTCGGCACAGATCCTAACTCGGGATATTTCCGTGTACAAGGCGCTCAATAGAATAGGGAGTACCTGTCTTGAAAATGGCCAGAATGAACCCGCAGGTGATATAGAAAGAGTTGGGTGTTTTTTGTTTTTGTTTTTAAATAAAACAACTTGCAATGGGAAACCGGCTTATTGTTTTAAGCCTTCTTCAAGGTTTATAAAGCAAAATTTATATAAAGCAAAATTCAAGGTTTATAAAGCAAAATTTATTCACTGTGTTTAGGAAACACAGTGTAATTCTCTCGGATTCAATATATATCTTGCAATATAAAGCAAAATTACTTTCGAGGTTTGGACTGATCACAAAAATTTAGAAGCCCTCAAAGGAGATAGATGGATGGATGGATGGATGGATGGATGGATGGATGGATAGATAGATAGATAGATAGATGATAGATAGATGATAGATGATAGATAGATAGATAGATAGATAGATAGATAGATAGATAGATAGATAGATAGATAGATAGATAGATAGATAGATAGATAATTTCAACGTATATTGAATCCTAGAGAGAATTATTTCCCTGTATTTCCTAACCCGAATGCTCGTCTGGATTGTCCTTGGCCCGAGGCTTGTTTGATAGTGAAGGAAGAAAACTGGGGCCGGCTGGGTCGCAGGGCTAAAACCGGGGCAATCCCGGGGCTGGGGAGGGGAAGGGAAGAGGCTTTACTCCGGAGTAATTGCTCAGAGTTTCAGAGGAGTTAAGACACACACCCTTCCCCGAGTAAACCTGAAATCGGGGGAGCGTCCAGGAAAAAGAGCAAAGCGGCGTGTTACTCAGGAGTAAACCGAGTCTCCCCCAGTTTTTTTTTTTTAAAAAGGGGGTGCTGTATAATAAGAAGTGGGGACACAGAGAAATTCAGCCGTCCGAGCAGGAAATTGATAGAGAATTGTGGCATTTAATGCTAGACAATAACCAGGCAGGTGCATAATAAGCGGGGTTTGCAAAACACAATTATTCCTAATAAAGCGATGAATAAGAACCACCGCCTTGGAATTGAGCTGCGAGTTATTTTCCTCTCTCTCTCTCTCTCTCTTTCGCTTCCAGACGGATGTTCCCTCCTTTCAAAGTGCGGGTCAGCGGCCTGGATAAGAAGGCCAAGTACATCCTGCTGATGGATATTGTGGCCGCCGACGATTGTCGCTACAAGTTCCACAACTCGCGTTGGATGGTGGCCGGCAAGGCCGACCCGGAGATGCCGAAGAGGATGTACATCCATCCGGACAGTCCAGCGACGGGCGAGCAGTGGATGGCCAAGCCAGTGGCCTTCCATAAACTGAAGCTCACCAATAACATATCAGACAAGCATGGATTTGTAAGTGGGCAACTGACTTCCTTTTTCTTCCTTCCTTCTCCTTTCCTTTTCCTTTCCTTTCCCTTCCCTTTCCCCCCCTCCCTTCCCTCTTTGTTTCCTTCCCTTTCTTACTGTTTTCTTTTTTCTTTCTCTTCTTTTTTACTCTCTCCTTCCTTCCCTTCCCTCCCTTCTTCCTTCCTGCCTGCTTCTCCCCGTTTCCTTCCTTCCGTTCCTTTCCTTTCTTTCCTCTTTCTTTCCTCCCCTTTCTTACTGTTTTCTTTCATTCTTTTCTTCCTCTTTCTCTTTTTTCCTCTCTTCTTCCTTCCCTTTCCTCCCTTCTTCCTTCCTGCCTGCTTCTCCCCGTTTCCTTCCTTCCGTTCCTTTCCTTTCTTTCCTCTTTGTTTCCTCCCCTTTCTTACTGTTTTCTTTCATTCTTTTCTTCCTCTTTCTCTTTTTCCTCTCTTCTTCCTTCCCTTTCCTCCCTTCTTCCTTCCTGCCTGCTTCTCCCCGTTTCCTTCCTTCCGTTCCTTTCCTTTCTTTCCTCTTTCTTTCCTCCCCTTTCTTACTGTTTTCTTTCATTCTTTTCTTCCTCCTTCTCTTTTTTCCTCTCTTCTTCCTTCCCTTTCCTCCCTTCTTCCTTCTTCCTGCCTGCCTGCCTTCTCCCTGTTTCTTTCCTTGGTTCCTTCCTTCCTTCTTGCCTTTTTTCTTTTTTTTCTCTTTCTATGTTTCTCTCTGCCTCCTTCCCTCCCTTTTCTTCTTTCCTTCTTTTTCTCCTTCTTTCCTTCCATCCTTCCTTCCTCCCTCCCCCCGTCTCTACT
Source organism: Notechis scutatus (assembly GCF_049901735.1). Lineage (NCBI taxonomy): Eukaryota > Metazoa > Chordata > Lepidosauria > Squamata > Elapidae > Notechis > Notechis scutatus. The sequence goes on from NC_142009.1 coordinate 7,706,368, forward strand.
TTAGCTCTTTCCTTCTGCCGGGGTGGAATCCTACGCCGTTGACACGTGTCTTTATCTTCAGATAATCACTCCATTGGGAACTGGAGCGCGGGCAGGCGGGCGCCGCCTTTTCGTTCCCTCTGAAAGGCCCTTTCTTCAACGCAGCCCGGGGTGCAGGATCTCGGCCCAGCCCCGGCGTTTGGTGGTGGTGGTGGGGGGTTGTCCAGCCACTGCCAGCTCGAGGTCCCTGTTCCTAATTCGTCCCCACAGACCCCAGTGCTGGGTGGAAGCGATCTTTCCTCCTTACACCTTTCCAACCTTCGCTCGAGAGAGAGAGAGAGAGAGAGAGAGAAAGAGAGAAAAGCTAGGTGCATGAAATAACAAATACTCTTGCAACGATCTTGATAGGATCTTCGCATCAATATTTGCACAGGATAAAGTTGGCGCGCGTCTCCTCTTTCTGTCTGGGGAAGGAGGCAACTTTCAAACGGTTTGTACCTGGGGGTTTTATTCCACCCCGGTCGCCTGATTCCGAAAGGGGGGGAAGGAGGGAAGACTCTAATCAGGAAGCCATAAATCCACGCGACCCCCGCACTCTCTTATCAGGAGCTTAAAGTTCAGAGCAAGCCAGGTTTCTAATCTAAGGTGGGTGGAGGAGGGCGAGGGAAGCAGTAAAGAAACAAGCCAACAACAACAACAACAACAACAACAACACACACACACACACACACACACACACACACACGATCCCCTCCGATTCTCCTTGGCGTACCCCGCGTGGCTTCCAACTCCAGCACCCCAATTCCCATGGCAAAAAAAACCCCAAACACCACTGAGATATTTCTGTCTTGCACTCGTCGCTTGCTGGAAGAATATTAAATGACCGGCTTTTCTCCGGTTTAGATTCACAGCGGACGACGGGTAGTTAGGTAAGCGAAGCCCCATTCGGATCAACAGATTTTTTTATTGTTTTTTTTTTTGTTTAAAGAAAAGAATCTCTCTGCGAAAAGGTTGGCGGAGGAGAGGAGAGAAAATCGGCCGCAAATTTCCTCGGGGGCGGGGTGGGGTGGGGGGAGTGTAGAGATTTGAATTCGGAGGAAGCGAATTTTCGCGAGGATCCGTGAACGTGGCTCCAGGCTGCCGGCCGAACAGCAGATAAAAGAGTTGATACCCGGGAAGATTTTCGGATTTTTATTTTTATTCCACCCCCCCTCCCCCCCCCGGCTCTCAGACAAGCCAATTCATTCTCGGAAAAGCTGCAAACTCTTTTTTTTTTTTTTTTGCAATCAGCCGAAGGAAAGGGGGGAGAGGAGAGAGAGAGAGAGAGAGAGAGAGAGAGAGACTTAACGAAACGGCGCACTGTTCGTTTTGTAAGGTGTTTAAGCTCTTCCTTCTTTTTGCCCAATTGTTTCCAAATGGCAGAAGTGGGCTGGATACACACCCACCCCTTTAGAAATATTCTGCGGTGGGGAAAATGGGTCCCGGAAGTTGCTGAACTGGATTTGGGACAATGGCATTTGAGCTGAGAGATTGGAGGCGTTTGAAAACTGAATTCTCTCCCCAGGAATCCGGTTCAAAAAGGCACAATATCTATACACTGTGCCTTTTCATTGTAAATATAAGTCTAAATATAAGTATAAATATCTATATCTCTCTATATAGTACATACATACATACATACATCATACATACATACATACATACATACATACATACATACATACATACATACATACATACATATCTTAGATTATCGCCTAGCTGGTTTTGCGCTCACCTTTCTCAAACCTTAGACAGCAATTCTCCGTCCTGGAAATAAAACCCCTTAAACAGAATTATGTCACATTTAGAGTAAACTTTTCTCCACCGTCGGTGTTAAAATATATATATTTTAAAATGTATTTCTACTTCACAGAAGTAGTTGAAAATAAAATGAAATAAAAGGGAGCCCTACACGAGTTTGCGACCTCGGGGTAGCAAAAGAGAAAGAGAGAGAAGGAGAAAGAAAGGAGAAAGAAAGGAGAAAGAGAGAGAGAAATAATTTTATTTTTACGTTTGATATCGCTGCAAAAGAAGAGTAATGGGCGCTTCTGAAGGAACGTAGGCAGGGCAGGAGAAATCGGGTTTTTTGTTTGTTTTTTGTTTTAAAAGACCTTATTCATTAAAATCACTTTAGACGTTTCAAGCAAGGAAAAAGGGACGGAGGAATTATTTCCATAAATCTTGACTTCGTTTGTTGTGTTATAACTTGACCTCCTTTTTAACTTACTTTAAGAGGTTATGAAAAGGTCTTTTTTTCTCTCTCTCTCTCTTTCCCCCTCCGGGAAAGGGAATAAAGAAAACAAGTTGAATTACAGGTGTATCTTACAAAAGGGGAGGGGAGAAAAAGCAAAGATTCTGATCGTGGGCACAAGTCGGCCTCTACTTCTGACAGGATCCGGTTTAAAAAATGTAGATATTAATTTTCCGGCCAGGTGGAAATTCAGCTCAGGCCTCTTTGCAGACATGTGTGCAACTCCCACGTCGTCCCCCCTTAAAAAAAAGCTTGCAGGAGGGACACACGGCTGAACTCTTGAAGTACGGCTACTACTTCCCATAAAAACAGCCAGGAGTAAGTAGGTGGCTGAAGAGAGTGATTTTCGGCCATCCAAGTTAACCAAGAGGCTTTTTGAAAGACAACTGGACTTTCTTTGTTTTTGTTTTTCCTTGAAGACCTTTTCGCTTCTCATCCCAAGAAGCGCCAGAACGGAAGGAAGCTTCTTGGAATGAGAAGCGAAACCTCTTCAAGGAAAAAAAAAACAAAAAACAAAAGTCCGGTTGTCTTTTGGGGGGAAAAAAACCGCCTTTGAGATGGCTGAAGAGATGGGAGTCCACATTTTAACGCTTGGGAGGTAAAAGGAGAAAGAGGTTTTGCAGCCCCCCCCCATGAGTGTTTACCGGGTCAGTTCTTCCCTGTTCCTTCCCCTGCCCCCCCCCCCCAAATTAAAAGTCATATCTTTGGGGAAAAGGTGGGATTCAGGATACAGAACTTTTTGCGAAGCAACAGGCAACGGAAAGGGAGAAATTGCCTGCAGGGATGACGAGACGGTTAATACACTACTGTAAAGGCTAAAGGTCTCTCTATTTTTCTCTTCGCCCTCCCGGGCCTCTTTGGATCCGGGCCCGGGGAAGGTCGACCGTGAGGGAAGACCGTGAAGTCTTCCTTCAAAAATCCCCACCCCACCATCATCTTCATCATTATCCCACTCGATCAAGGCGCGCTTAGCAGGGAACAATCTCTTCGCCCCGGGAGGGAGAGAAAAAAAGGGTGAGGGGATCCCAATGTAGATCTCAATGGAACCGGTAGAGAATTGAAGGGCAGGAGTGGTTTTAGTGCCAGTTTCCAACACGTATCTATCACTTCCTTCCTTTCCTTTCCTTTCCTTTCCTTTCCTTTCCTTTCCTTTCCTTTCCTTTCCTTTCCTTTCCTTTCCTTTCCTTCCTTCCTTCCCTCCAGCCTTTCCTTCCTTAATCCGTCTTCTTCCTTTCTTCCTCCTTTCCTTTCTCCCTTCTTTCCTTCATTTCCTTCCTTCCTCCCTTCTTTCTTTTCTTCTTTCCTCCCCCTTGTCTCCCTCCTTCCTTCCCTTCCTGCCTCCCTCCCTCTTCCCTTTCTTTCTTTCCTTCCTTCTTTTCTTCTTTCCTCCCCGTCTCCCTCCCTCTTCCCTTCCTTCCTCTCTCTCTCCTTCCTTCCTCCATTCGTCCCTCTCTCCTCTGTCTATCTCCTTCCCTCCCTCCTACCACCCTCCCTCCCTCCCTCCCTCCCTCCCTCCCTCCCTCCCTCCCTCCCTTCCTTCCTTCCTTCCTTCCTTCCTTCCCAACCACAACCACTTCCAAAGGCCTCTTGCCTTTTAACTGAACGCAGGGAATCTCGCCTTAAACTTGTCCCTGAGTTGGACCGCGTCCCAAACTGTGAGCCTCACATGCTCCGGGAAGGGGGTTGTGGGGTTGTGGGGGTGGGAGGAGGAGGAGAAAACGGCGAGGCCTTTTTCTTAAGGCCTCCAAAGATTCGGCCCCTGATATTTGCCAGGGTGGAAGTATTTTTGCCTTCCACCCCACCCCACCCCGCCCCGCAAAAAAAGAAAAAGGAAAAAGGAAACCCAGAACCGTCTGAAGGGAACAAAGCGGGGCGCAAGGATCTGTTTGATCCCAACGTCCGGCGTCCCCGAAAAGAGGGAAAGACGGTCTGAGCTTGGCACAGGGAACCCTTTCTAAAAAGAAATGCGCTTTTTTTTTTTTTTTTTTTGAAGGAGCTGGGGTGACCGAGAGGAAGGGGCAGCGTTACCCGCGCAGATCGAGCGAGAAGCGCTCGCTGGAAACGGGGAAGGCGTAGAATTCAACGCGGCTCCTTTTTCTATCTCCCCCGATTCCCCCGGTTGTATTGTACTCTCGTTGCGTTGGTTTTCCGCTTCGATGGACCGGCAGCGCCTCCTCGCGAGTCGGTCGTTGGGGGGCTTTGCCCTCGTTGGAAGCAGGGCCAGCCTAGCTAAGGGAGAGAAGGGCACCCCCCTCACTCGCCTCCCAGGAAACGCCATTCGGGTCTGGAGGAATATTCGGAATATTCCTCAAAGGACGCCATCCTACTATACGGCTAATAAAGGGGTAGTGGCGAGGATAAAGGTGTGTGGCTGCAGGGCGGTCCTTGCTCGTCCCGCAGAAATTGCTTACGGAGGGGTTTACTTGCGAGACAAGGAAATCAAATTGGGCTCTTTGGGATGAATCCTCCCAAAGATTGTGGGACTAGGAAGCAAAAAATAGCGAGGGGGTCTCCCTCGCGCGAGGACTGTGACCCTCCTTCGTTCCTGCGAGGCTTATCCCCCCCATGCTTTTAAGACTTTTTAACAGCGCGCTTCAAAGCAAATTTAAACGCGTGCAATTCGCAGCGGGAGCAGCCGTTCCGACGTGCTCCTTGCTTGGCAAGGAAAGGGCAGGCTCGAGACTTTCCGCTCTCCATCCCATAATAAAGAGAAGCAAAGCAAAGCCCCTCTGATTTGAACGGAAATCGATGGCAATTGAAAAGCGCTTAGTCGTTCTTCTTCCCACGCGCAAGTTCGAGACTCTGGCTTAAACCCCGATTCTCCCCGTTTAACTGGCGTGTATGAATGGGTATTTCGGGAGGCGAGGCCCACTTCCTTGTTGTTGTTCCATCCTCGGTTGACTCAGCCTTCCATCCTCCCGAGGTCGGTAAAACGAGGACCCGGATTGTTGGGGGGGGGGCAGCGTTTGTAAACCGCTCAGGGCGTGCTTGTAATGCACTACGGAGCGGTATATAAGTCTAAACGCTATCCCTTCCTTTGCTTTAGATGCTTGGATTCCGGTCCAAATCTTTTCAACAGTACTTCGAGCAAGAGATAAGCCTGAGATGTGAACCAGCCTAATTTCCCTCCCCCTTCTTGTAACACCACCGATCTGATTCCCACGGTAGCCTAAACCACAGTCTAACTTGGCCGTATTTTAACCTAGCCCTTGTAGCCAGGTTCGTGGTCTGCCGTGTGAAATCAGAATGATGAGTTTTGATCGAACCCACCATAGAGGGGAAACGTGTTGGGAACACAAGCACAACGTACGCGTCTGCCTAAACGTCACATAGGTGAAATGGGTGGCGGTATAAATCGAATAAATAAAGAGAAGGAAATAAAATCCCTCAAGAAGAGGCTGTTCAGGCTTCCACCTCAATTGAAGAAAGCAAGCGGCAAGCTGTTTATCAAAAGCTTGGTTGCCTCCGTTTTAGGATCGGTCTCGCCTACTCCTTTAATTCGAATTATCAGCCAGGCCCATCTAATTGGCACAAAGCAAGGCCGACCGGCGCAAGAATTATTTTTTTTTAAACTGGTTTGAGAGAGAAAGCCTCTTTGAAGTTCACCGAAGCTTCCTTCACCGCCACCCAAAAAATAAAATTAAAAAAAAAAACATGTAGCTTGTGAAAAATGAAATGGTTTGAAATGTGGAGCTTCCAGCTCATTTAAATCCGCCCTGAACTCCGTTTAAATGAATTTAGCAACCCAAGAAAGGGATAGACTGGGGTGAATTAAGAGTGAAGTGCCAAAAAAAAAGAAAAGGGGGGTTAAATGCTGCAGATATAAAAATAAATAATGATTAATATATTATTCTGGGGGTCCAAAATGGGGAGGGGGTGTAGATCCTCCTGAAAATCGCCAGTGGAAGGCCAAACACGAACCCACCTAAAAAACTCCGGTCAAATCCAACGGTGCCTGATTTGAGATTGACTTCCGAGAAAACCTATTCGGTTCGCTCTTTGCACGTGTGAATGCCTCTCCGTGTTCAGGCGGTCCCTTGTGCGTAATTAGATAAGTTTAGGGCTTAACCTTAGCCTTAAGCCTCGACAACGTTTCTGAGCCCAACGTTTCTGAGCTGTTCGATGCGTGAACCAGAGGCAGGTACAGTACATCTGGTTGGAAACGGATCCCTGCTAAGGATCCTTGCATTCCCAGATCCTTGCATTCAACTCGCAGGGTCTAGTGACTTCCGAGTCACTAGATTTCTTCGTCGCTTGAAACCCCCCGCTTAATTTTCAGAAGGGAACCCCGCGCCAAATCATCAGGGCAGCTCCCACCCATCCAGGCCTCCTCGGGAGTGATGGGACTTGTCTCTCCCAACTCGAACTAGTAGCCGAACTAGCCGAACCTGGGCTTCTGTCCCAGAAGGGAGTAAAATCTGATAGGATTCACCTATGGATTGTCACCCATTGTGGCTCGGGAATCCAATGGACAGTAATTTGTAACGGGGATCTCCCTAGATCGATTGAGTGGTTGATTATCTATCTATCTATCTATCTATCTATCTATCTATCTATCTATCTATCTATCTATCTATCTATCTATCTATCTATCTATCTATCTATCTATCTATCTATCTATCATCTATCTCAATATTTATCTAATATCTATCTATCTATCTATCTATCTATCTATCTATCTATCTATCTATCTATCTATCTATCTATCTATCTATCTACCTACCTACCTATCTATCTATCTATCTATCTATCTATCTATCTATCTATCTATCTATCTGTCTGTCTGTCTGTCTGTCTGTCTATCTATCTATCTATCTATCTATCTATCTATCTATCTATCTATCTATCTATCTATCTATCTATCTATCTATCTATCTATCTATCTATCTATCTATCTATCTATCTATCATCTCTATCTATCTATTTATCCATCCATCTATCTTCTATCTATCTATCTATCTATCTATCTATCTATCTATCTATCATCTCTTATCCATCCATATCTATTTATCCATCCATCTATCTTCTATCTATCTATCAATCCATCTATGGTATTTATCTACGGTATCTATCCATATCTCCATCTACTGTTCCTACTTACCTAACTACCTATCGCTCACTCTATCTTTCTCTCTCTCTTTCTCTCCATCCATCCATCTATCCATCCACCTACCTACCTATCTACCTCTCTCTCTCTCTTTCTCTCTCTCTCTCCATCCACCTATCCATCCATCCATGGTATCTATCCATCTCTCTCCCTCTCCCTTTGTGTGTGTGCGTATGTGTGTGTATGTGTCTGCCTGCCTGCCTGCCTGCCGATCGATCGATCGATCCATCGATCTACTGTCTGTCTATCTATCTATTTACCTACCTATCATCTGGAAATGAACTTCCCGCACCTGCCCGAGCCCCCTTTTAAAGATCCGAACCACTTAGAAGGTGGAAGAAGCGCACCAGAGTTGAGGTCCCGCCGTTTTTCTTCAACTTGCTCGGGAGAGCCAGGCGGTTCCCCGACCTTCTTCTCCGTCCCCCCGAGCCAGTTTTTAGGATCGCGCTCGCTCTGCGCCGCGCTCTTCTCTTCGCCCAAAGCAACCGGCGCCGTTGCGCAACGTCGGCGACTCGTTCGCTTATTCGCCACAGGATCTGAGATCCAAAGGGATCTTGCTTCGCTTCCGGAAGATCCTCCGGCCGATCTGGTTTTCGTGGGGAGGCGTGGAAGTGGGAAGCAGGGCGGTGGTAGGGGTTTGCGCTCCCCCCCACCGCTGTGTTTTAAAGCTGCTCGGTGAAACCCCCCCGAGAATGGGTGGGGGGATCCGATTTGAATTCCTGCGGCTCTCCGCTGTGTGTCGGTTGCCTCGGTTGCAGCTGAGGTGCGGAGGACTAGCGCCTTAGGGAGGCCGCGAGAAAAGAAACGGACGTTCTGTTGGCTCATTCCGATTTATTCTGGAGTAAAGCGTCTTAGAAGCCCTCGAAGGAAAGGGAGGTGGCCCAAAGAAGTTGGTGTTCTTGTGGGGAGGAAGGGGGCAAAGCAGAAATCTTTTGGGACAGGCTCTGGATTTCCATGGGGATCCAGAAAGGAGAGGAGAGGGGGCTTCCAATTGTGTCCCCCCGCCCCCAGAAACTGGGACTTTCCTTACCTACCTTTAAACTGTCAGAATTACTCCTATTAATCTGCATTGGATATAATTCTGGATCAGGCTCCCCAAACTTGGCAACTTTGCTGGCTGGAGACTTCTGGGAGTTGAAGTCCCCAGGTCTTAAAGTTGCCAAGTTTGGAGACCTCTGTGAATCTGGATCGAATTTTAACATTTTCTTTAAGAGCAAGGAGAAGTTTAGGGGTCTTCCTCACCAAGTAAAGCTTGAAAGGTTGAGGTTTCGGGCTCAAGGAATTCCTTGATGAGCTTCGGTGGGGTTTGGGCCTAGGGTTTGGGGGGGCAGGAGAGTTGGGGGGGGGGGCTAGTCGGAAACAAACCAGAGAAAGAGAAACCTGAAAGACAGAACTCTAGACATGGCCTGGAGCACAGGAAAAGTCTCCTAAACTCCCCTCCAATACAGACTTGCAACCACTCAATTAGCAAGCATTCAGAATTGCAGCAGCACTGAAAAATGTGACTTACCACACACTTATGACTGAGACAGGCGCTCGTGAAACGTATATACGACAGGTCCAAGTGGCCATCATTTATGACCTTCCCAGCTGGATTCTACAAGCCAGATCAAGAGGGGAAGGCCGGATTCCTTTAACAACCTCGGGATTCATTTAACAACTGATGCAATTCGCTTAACAACCGTTGGCAACAAAATAATCCCGTTTGGGCACTGAATGACCACTTTGGTTGGCAATTCTCGTTCCCTGCCCCATAATTCCTCTCCCAGGACCTGGGACTGATCATAAATATATAAATTTTAAAAAGCCAATTGTGTATCATAAAATCATACCAAGCAATGTGAAGTTTCTCTGTCTAGGCCCAAAGCAACACATTATTTGAGCCTGAACCCTCGATTTGTAAAGTTTTACTCCTGAAGAAATGCCCTAAAGTTCTCCCTTACCTGGGCCAGCAGTTTTAAAACAAAGTTTTTTTTTCTTTTGCTGTTTCATTCATATTTTTGTCTGCTAAAAAAATCTGTCCAGAGAGCAATTCCCTCTCTCCAAATTGGCTTTGTCTCTCTCTCTCATATTTTTTTCTCTGTCTCTTCTACCACCAGAGCAAAAACCCATTTTATGCATGTATTCCATTTCTACATCTCCACCAAGCGGCATCCGATCATCCTTGTGTCTAACTAGCAACATTTAAAAAAAAAAAAATTAAAGTTCAGCTTCGGGTTAAATTTGGGGGGCGCTGATCCTGAAAGAGATTGTTTGTTCCTCAGGACTTTTTTTTTTTTTTTAAAAAAATATTTTTTTGCTGACGCTTTGCTTCTCTATCCTGTTATTGATTGATTTGTTGTGGGATTTGCAGTATTCCTGCGAAGGTATTTTATCCTAACCTCTCCCTCTTTTTCTTCTTTCTCCAAAATTGGGGTTGTTTTTTTTTTCTTCTTCTTAGTTTACTGGAGGAGGAAGGATGCCATGGGATTTTTCTGGCGTGAAAACAAAACAATCAGCAGATTTTTTATAAATAAAAAGAGTGTGATAGTTTCACACAGGGATGCTTTTAGAAGAGAGTTTCCCTCCTCTTTTCCTAGCTTTTAACCTGTTTTCTCCTCTCCCTCCCTTCTCTTACAGACCATCCTCAATTCCATGCACAAGTACCAGCCTAGGTTCCACATAGTCCGAGCGAATGACATCCTCAAGTTACCATACAGCACTTTCCGAACATATGTCTTCCCCGAAACCGACTTCATCGCGGTGACAGCTTACCAAAATGACAAGGTAAGGATTTAAGGATTAAGGGTTGGATGCGGGACTCTGTTCCTTAATTTCCTGGTTAATTCCTCCCTCCCACTTTCAACTTTGACTTCCAAAGGTGTAAATTGGAAAACTGAACCAGCTGAAATAGTAAAACATTTCCTATGAGTAATTCAAGATAGACCGCCATGATCCTCGGAGGTTCAATCTAGCTTTAAACTTCCTGGGTTTGTTTCTTTGTTTGTTTGTTTCTTTCTCTTTTTTCTTTCTTTCTTTCTTTCTTTCTTTCTTTCTTTCTTTTTTTCTTTCTTTTTTCTTTCTTTCTTTCTTTTTCTTTCTTTTTTCTTTCTTTTTCTTTCTTTTCTCTCTCTTTCTTTCTTTCTTTTTCTTCTTTCTTTCTCTTTCTTTCTCTCTCTCTCTCTCTCTCTCTTTTTTCCAGGAATTTGAGACCCCATCAAAGCGGAGTGTAAGGCTAGTATTAGGGAAAGAGAAATCTAATCTCTGCTCTACAATTTTTGGCTGGAGGCTGAGCTTCTGGTCTTAACTATCTATTGGGCAGGGCTGCTTTTATATATTTATTTATTTATTGAAGTTATGTCCTGCCTTTATTACCTTATAGGTAACTCAAGCCAACGAACATATCCAATATTCCTTCCTCCTCCTATTTTCCCCATAACAATAACCCTGTAAGGTGGATTGGGCTGAAAGAAAGCCCAAAGTCACCAAAACTTTCATGCCTAAGGTAAAACTAGAACTCATCATCTCCTGGTCACCCGTTCAAGGTCACCTGGTGACCTTGTCTCCTGGTGATTGGCCCCAAATCACCCAGTCAGCTTTTCAGGTCTAAGGTGGGACTAGAACTCTCAGACACCTCGTGGTTGGCCCAGACTCACCCTGCCAGTTTTCGGGCCTTGGGCAGGACTCGAATTCACACCTCCTGGTTTCCAGGCCAGCAATTTAACCACTACACCAAATGGACTCTTAATATGTCTGTATCAATATCAGAAGGGAATATCTCATCCGTGAAACCCTTTTTATACATTAAAAAAAAAAAAAAGTTCAAACTATCTCTCCCTTCATCCTGCTGATTTTTTTTTTAATCCTGTAGGAATACCTTATATTTTAAGAGGTGTTTCTGAATCTTTTATGGATTCGGACCTTAATTGAACTTTAAAAACAAACTGAAAGCTTCTCCCCTGGCCCCAATTATCCTTCCTTCTTCCTTCCTTCCTTCCTTTCCTTTCCTTTCCTTTCCTTTCCTTTCCTTTCCTTTCCTTTCCTTTCCTTTCCTTTCTTCCTTCTTTCTTTTTTCCTTCCTTCCTTCCTTCCTTTCTTTCCTTTCTTCCTTCTTTCTTTCTTCCTTCCTTCCTTCCTTTCCTTCCTTCCTTCCTTCCTTCCTTCCTTCCTTCCTTCCTTCCTTCCTTCCTTCCTTCCTTCCTTCCTTTCTTTCTTTCTTTCCTTTCTTCCTTCTTTCCTTCCTTTTCTTCCTAAGGCTAAGCACTGCAAATCAAAAGAGCCTTTTCCAATTTTATAACAGAGAAGTTTTTGCTGCGAGATTTTTTTAAAAAAAGTGCTGGGTTTAAATGTGTGTTGTTGTTTTTTTTGCGTGTATTTCAAGAAGGCTTGGATGCCCAACCCGTTGGAAACCTAGCATTGGATTCCCACAACCTGGGTCAGGTTGAGACCCTGGAGAGATAATTCTGGACTTGTTTAGCGACTTGAATTTTTAACAAATTGCATTTTTTCAAAAGTAAAGCTTGTATTTTCTCGTACAGTTTAGTGTGACTTTCTATAGCCATACATGGATTGATGGTTTCATGTTGGTGTTTGTAAGCCACCCAGAGTTGCCTTGTGATGAGATGGACAGCAGGCAAATTTAACAAATCAATAAAAAATACAGACATTTTATTCATGCATTCGGGAAATGCATGCAAACTGATTTATTCAATCAGCAGCATAACCTGGTTAGAGGGGGAAATTCAGTCCCCAACTCTCCATTTCCCTGACCCTTTCCTGTCCCCCAAAATTCAGGGAAACCTGGTTAGTGCTTCCAAGCACCACTTGTCCAGGGTTGGCTAAGTTTGCAGAATTAAGCTAAATTAAAGCCGTAGCCTGCACCGACCCATCATCTAACCACATGTCCTGGTTTCACAGATTTAAACTAGGCCTCAGTGGGGCTGAGTGAGTAGTTTGGTGGTTCCGAATGTCTGGAAAAAACCAGCCATTGTTTTGGGAAGTGGCCTGATTCATGTGAACGCAGGCAATAGAATAGAATAGAATAACAGAGTTGGAAGGGACTTTGGAGGTCTTCTAGTCCAACCCCCTGCCTAGGCAGGAAACCCTACACCACTTCAGACAAATGTTGTCCAATCTCTTCTTTAAAAACCTCAAATGTTGGAACACCCACAATTTCTGGTGGCAAGTCGTTCCACTGATTAATTGTTCTGTCAGGAAATTTCTCCTTAGTTCTAAGTTGCTTCTCTCCTTGATTAGTTTCCTTCCACCCATTGGTTCTTGTCCTGCCTTCAGGTACTTTGGGGAATAGCTTGACTCCCTCTTCTTTGTGGCAGGCCCTCAAATATTGGAAGACTGCTATCATGTCTCTCCTAGTCCTTCTTTTCATTAAACTAGACATACTCACTTCCTGCAACTGTTCTTCATATGTTTTGGCCTCCAGTCCCCTAATCCTCTTTGTTGCTATAATAGTTCTAGTCACCTGGATTACATTTCTGTGAAGGTAACTGGTGGATCCTACAGTCCTCTCTTTATTCTATTATCTCCCCCCTCCCATCCCCAATGAGGAAAACTGAACATTGAAAAATTATGTGAAAGCATAAAAGAGTTTCTCAAAGATTACATTAGAAGGGAAGGAAGGAAGGAAGAAAGAAAGGAAGGAAGGAAGGAGGAAGGAAAGAAAGAAGAAGGAAAGAAAGAAGGAAGGAAGGAAGGAAACAAAGAAGGAAGGAAGGAAGGAAGAAGGAAGGAAAGAAAGAAGGAAGGAAAGAAAGAAGGAAGGAAAGAAGGAAGGAAAGAAGGAGGAAGGAAAGAAAGAAAGAAGAAAGAAGAAGAAGGAAGGAAACAAGAAGAAGGAAGGAAGGAAGGAAAGAAGGAAGGAAGGAAGAAAGAAGGAAGGAAAGAAAGAAGGAAGGAAGGAAGGAAGGAAGGAAGGAGGAAGGAAGGAAAGAAGGAAGGAAGGAAAGAGAAGAAGGAAGGAAAGAAGGAAGGAAGGAAGGAAACAGAAGAAGAAGGAAGGAAGGAAAAGAAGGAAGGAAGGAAAGAAGGAAGGAAAAGAAAGAAGGAAGGAAGGAAGGAAGGAAAGGAAGGAAGGGAAGGAAGGAAGGAAGGAAGGAAGAAAGAAGAAGGAAGGAAAAAGAAGGAAGGAAGGAAGGAAACAAAGAAGGAAGGAAACAAAGAAGGAAGGAAGGAAGGAAGGAAAGAAAGAAGGAAGGAAACAAAGGAAGGAAGGAAGGAAGGAGGAAGAAAATTGGGGCCGGGGGTGGGGAGAAGCTTTCAGATTGTTTTTAAAGTTCAATTAAGGCCCGGATTCAAGATATAAAAGTTCCTGCATCCCACGGCTGGAAATCGGATCGGAATTAGGGTTTTTTGTTTTTTGTTTGAAGCAGTAAGCAAAAGGAAGCCGGACACGGGGAAATTTCTTTTGCAAAGGGAAAAAAGGAAAAAAGGGTGAGAAGAGAGGCCTTTTTCTTTGCCGGTCTCCCACCCGTTCTGCCGCCCTTTCACTTTCGCCTGGGGGCTTTCTCTCCGCGGTGGGCCCGATGTTGGAGGGTCATTAATCGATTACGGCCTTCGCCCTTCAAATTTACGAGGCCACCAGAGGAGCCCAGCCAGCCTGGGCGGAAAAGTGGGAGGCGGGGATTTCCTATAAATTCGAGTTTTGTAGATCTCTGGGCCCGAAGAAGGGAAGGGGGAGACCGCCCTGGACCCTCCTTTGTCCCCCCCACAAACTCCAAGCCCAAGTCCTCCCCCCTCTAGCCAGCAAACAATTTGCACTTTCTTCTACCCAAACGAGCTGTTGTCTCTATTTCTGCAACCTTCTGTTTTTAAAAGAATCTATCTATATAAAAGCTACTCAGGCATCATCACAAAATCTCCAGAACCGTAAAGCCTACAAACTTGAAATTTGGCACCTATGTTCCTCTTGGCTTCTAGGGGCTCACTAAGAAAGGATTTTTCAAAATGACCATCAGAGCTATTAGTATTTCCTATATTATTATTATTAACACGCTCTGATGCTAAGGAGTTCTACTCCCCCTCCCCACCTGAAAAGAAATAGCTTCCAAATGCAAAACACAAGCAGAGGAGTTTCGGTTTCAGTTTTACAGCAAGCAGCTTTAGTACAGAACAGTTGAGCTAAGCCACACCCAGGCTCCTTGCTGTCTCCTTGCTCACACAGTAAATACTGCTTCAGTTTCCAAACAGCCCTCAACGTTGGGGAGGAAAATAAGGGGGTGGGGGAAATTGTTGACACCTGAACTAGGGATTATCAACTTGGTGCCCTCCAGATATTTCCCAAATCCGTAGCTATGACGTTGACTTCACTTATTTGGCCAGCTGGAAGAACTTTCAACTGTTCCTGAACATTATTTCAATTTTTCTCAGATCACCCAACTGAAGATCGACAACAACCCTTTTGCAAAAGGATTTCGAGACACAGGGAATGGGCGGAGAGAGAAAAGGTAAATTGAGAATATTTTTCCCCCTTAATGACAACAAGGTGGGATTTCTACAGGCAAATGCTGTTTTTTTTTTGTTTCTGTACTTTCTCCTCATCTTAGCTTGCCGTCCTAAATATAGTTCTCTTTGGGATTAAGATCTGTTAAGCCGTTCAGACAATTGTATTGTAATCTTGTTATTCTTATCTGCAACCTTATTCGTGTTTACTCAAAACAGTTGTGGGCAGCCTTACCACCTGGATTAAGTCTTCAGCTTGCTGAAAACGAAGAGAAATTGACCCAGCTTTGTAATCAAACACTGTGTTCATCTGAGGTGTCGGACTGTGGTTGGTTTAATCATGGTTTGTTAAACAACCTCCTGCTGCCTGGGTTTGGATAGCACCTTGCCATAAACATGACTTACAGGTCACCGTTGCTGGATTTATATGCAACACATTAAATTGCAGAGAAGGGAATCCATAGAGTCCATATTTGAGTCAGAAAGAGGGGTCAAATTATTTCCAAAGCACCTGAAGGCAGGATAGGAAAATAAGTGACCTTCTCCTTTCGTGGCAGCCTCAAATGGAATCTCATGTCCACCCTAGTCCTTCTTTCTCTAGACGCCAAACCGAAATCCTGCAACTGTTCTTCATATGATTTTAGTCTCCAGTCCCCTAATCATCCTGGTTGCTCTTCTCTGTACTTTTTCCAAAGTCTCAATGTCTTTTTTGTAACGTGGTGACTACAACTGGATGCAGTATTCCAGGTGTGGCCTTACTAAGCCTTTATAAAGTGGTAGTAATACCTCACGTGATTTTGATTCCGTGCCTCTGTTTATACAACCAAGGATTGTAATTCGCTTGTTTGGCTGCTGCCAAAAAAGGACAAGTGAGATTTAACCGTAAAGAATTAAGGAGAAATTTCCTGACAGTGAGAATTAATCAGTGGAAAGATTTGTCTCCAGAAGTTGTGGCTGCTCTAACCCTGGAGATTTTAAAGAAGAGATTGAACAGCCATTTGTCTGCAATGGTATAGGGCAGGGGTCTCCAATCTTGGCCACTTTAAGACTTGTGGACTTCAACTCCCAGAATTCCTCATCCGGCTTTACACTGCTTTGCTGGCTGAGGAATTCTGGGAGTTGAAGTCCACAAGTCTTAAAGTGGCCAAGGTTGGAGACCCCTAGTATAGGGTCTCCTACTTGAGCGAGGGGTTGGACTAGAAGACCTCCAAGGTCCCTTCCAACTCTGTTGTTCTATATTCTATTAAACCCTACACAAAGTTTGACTCAACATTCAAAGCACCGCCTTAGCTAAAGATGGTACCTTGGCTTAAACCACAGCTCCCCCTGCCTCTTACAAACAAATATTATATTAACCAATCCTAAATTTTTGTCAATGGGGAAATGAGGGCTGAACTTGTGAAGGCAAGAGGTTTGGTTTTTTTGCTCCAGATTTCATAGCAGTCAGGAACTGATTCGCAAATGGCACCGTGGCGGCCATTTTGGCTCTCTAAGAAACTAAGCAGGGGGAGGCCCGGTTAGCAATTGGATGGGAGACCACCAGTTGATCCCTGGGAATGCTGATTAGGCTGAAGGATTAACCAACCAGGAAAGCAGCATCAAGCCCCTCTCACATTGCTAAGCATTGTTTTTTGAGCAGGAGTCAATTTTCCTCAAAAGGGACTCGGCTTTAGTGAGGTGACGTCCATTTTTTTTTCCAGTTGGGAAGTTTTGAGGTGCTGCCCTTTGGGTTTTGTTTGGACCTTGAGGAGTACAACATAGATCAGGGATCTCCAAACTTGGTGACTTTAAGACGTGTGGACTTCAACTCCCAGAATTCCCCTGCCATAATCGCTTCCTGTTTCTCGATCATAGCTGGCTGAGGGATTCTGGGAGTTGAAGTCCACACATCTTAAAGTTGCTAAGTTTGGAGACCCCTGACATAGATAGTAGGGCTGGAAGGGACCTTGGAGGTCTTCTAGTCCAACCCCCCTGCTCAAACAGGAAGCACTACACCAATATGGCTCAACCTTGGCCACTCGAAGATGGGTGGACTTCAACACCCAGAATTCCCCATCGATAATTGCTTCCTGTTTCTCGAGCATAGCTGGCTGAGGGATTCTGGGAGTTGAAGTCCACCCATCTTTGAGTGGCCAAGATTGAGTGACATTGCTACTACCATTCCAGATAAATGGCTGTCTGATCTTTTCTTGAAAGCCTCCAGTGATGGAGCACCACGAATTCTAGAGATAGGAGGAGGAAGGAAGTTGGGGGGGGGGGAACGACTCGAACCCTCTCAAATGCTGATGCTGAAGATTAAACTTTGTCCCCTTCCCCCACTTTTCCCCCCACTGAAAGGAAGCAGCTGACTCTGCCTTCCCTGAGGATGTATGAGAATCCCTGCAAGCAGGACCGAGACGGGGGAGAATCCGATGCATCATCTTGCGAACCTGCCCCTGTGCGAGAATGTCTTCACTCTCCATTGGCGACAACCCCCAGTCCTTTACAGGTCCATCGAAACAGCAGAGGTGAGGATCTTTTTTTTTTGGGGGGGATTGCAGGATCCCCAAGGTGTGAAGGGAGGGTGATTCCTTCTCTAAACAGGGTGGGAGGCAGTGGTGGGATTCTACCAGTTTCCCTATCGGTTCGGTGATCACTCATTTTGCACGCACATGTGCTCAGCTTTCCAAACACAAGCTAAGGCATTTTTTTGCTACCGGTTCCATCGAACCGGGCCGAACCAGTAGCATTTCACCACTGGTGGGAGCAGAGGTGGTATTCAGCCGGTTCTGACCAGTTCTGGAGAACCGGTAGTGGAAATTTTGAGTAGTTCGGAGAACCAGCCAATCCCACCTGAGACTGGCCCCAACCCCATCTCTTCTCTGCCTCCCGAGTCCCAGCTGATCGGCCGGGTCTTCTTTGGTTGTCCTGCACAGGAGAACGGAGCTGGAAAGCAGGTTAGTGGGGCGGGGAGGGAATGGGGATTTTGTAGTATCCTTGCCCTGCCATGCCCATCAAGCCACACCCACCAAGCCACGCCCACAGAACTGCTAGTAAAAAAAATTGGATCCCATCCCTGGGTGGGAGGCCACCCCCAGTTCTAATCCTGAACTCTCTGGACACCCCAATACAAGCCTTTCCCTCCCTTTAAAAGGGTTTGAATTTCTTCCATGAAAAACATAATATATCTATAGGTCATCCTCGACTTATGACCACCATTGAGACCAAGCTTTCTGTCGCTATGTGAGGCAG
Organism: Notechis scutatus; assembly: GCF_049901735.1. NCBI lineage: Eukaryota > Metazoa > Chordata > Lepidosauria > Squamata > Elapidae > Notechis > Notechis scutatus. Next base: position 7,724,412 of record NC_142009.1, read on the forward strand.
CGGTTCAGTGACCTTTGTCCCATTTTACCAACTTTCTTGGTGACCCCCACCCAGGGACATTGCCACTGTCATAAATAGGAGTCAGTTGTTCAGCATAAATCACGTGACCATGGGGGAATGCCGCAACGGTCATAAGTGTGAATGAACCATTGTAAGTCGAGGACTATCTATATTATACCATAGCTGGAGATGCAGGTTCCAAAAGGGTGAGAAACAGATGTTTCTAGGCTTAAATTAGGTTTATCCATGGAGGAGAATGTGAATATTGTTTTTTTTTTAAATAATATTGTCTCTAGACTCTAGAGAATTCTCTCTCTGCTCCCTTTCAATCCAATTCCTTGCTACTAATAAATGTATTTTGCTATCTATCGCCCCCTGCTGGTTGTATTACCCCCTCCCCCTTTTTTTCCCTTCTGTGGAATTTTTAGTCACTTTTACCCTAAAAACTTTCCGAAAATACCCAGAATTATTAAAATGTGCAAACCGAAGCTGTTCTGATTTTAAAATTAATAAACTCGTGTTTTTTAAAAAAAATCCACACCAAATAAACTGACAATAAATTGATCAAGGTTGCCATCTTTGCACACCTAATGAAGAGAAGGACCAGGGGAGACAGGATAGCAGTCTTCCAATATTTGAGGGGCTGCCACAGAGAGGAGGAAAGGGTCAAGCTATTTTCTAAAGCACCCGAAGGCCAGGCAAGGAACAATGGATGGAAACTGAAGAAGGAGAGATTCAACCTGGAAATAAGGAGAAACTTTCTGACAGTAAGAACAACCTGTGGAATAGAATGTGGAATGTGGAATATGAATAGAATAAAATGGAATATGGAATAGAATAGAAATAGAATAGAATATTGAATATGGAATATGGAATATGGAATATGGAATATGGAATATGGAATAGAATAGAATAGAATAGAATAGAATAGAATAGAATAGAATAGAATAGAATAGGAGTATGGAATAGAATAGAATTTTTATTGAGAACAGAATGGAATATGGAATATGGAATATGGAATATGGAATATGGAATATGGAGTATGGAGTATGGAATATGGAATAGAATGTGGAATGTGGAATATGAATAGAATAAAATGGAATATGGAATATAGAATAGAAATAATAGAATAGAATAGAATAGAATAGAATAGAATAGAATAGGAGTATGGAATAGAATATAATTTTTATTGAGAACAGAATAGAATAGAATGTGGAATGTGGAATATGGAATAGAAATAGAAATATAATGGAGTATAGAATATGTGATATGGGATATGAATAGAATAGAATGGAATATGGAATATAGAATAGAAATAGAATAGAATATGGAATGGAAATAGAAATAGAATAGAGTATAGAATATGGGATATGAATAGAATAGAATGGAATATGGAGTATGGAGTATGGAATATGGAATAGAATGTGGAATGTGGAATATGAATAGAATAAAATGGAATATGGAATATAGAATAGAAATAGAATAGAATATGGAATAGGAATGGAATGGAATGGAATGGAATGGAATGGAATGGAATAGAATAGAATAGAATAGAATAGAATAGAATAGAATAGAATAGAATAGAATAGAATAGGAGTATGGAATAGAATAGAATTTTTATTGAGAATAGAACAGAATAGAACATGGAATATGGAATAGAAATAGCAATAGAATAGAGTATAGAATATGGGATATGGGATATGAATAGAATAGAATGGAATATGGAATATGGAATAGAGCTGGAAGGGACCTTGGAGGTCTTCTAGTCCAGCCCTGCGCTCAAGCAGGAGACCTTATACCATTTCAGACAAGTGACTTGTCTAGTCTCTTCTTGAAAAACCTCCAGTGATGGAGCACCCACAACTTCTGGTAGCCAGCTGTTCCACTGGTTAATTGTCCACCCTGTAAGGAAGTTTCTCCTTAGTTCCAGGTTGCTTCTCCCCTTGATTAGCTTCCAACCATTGTTTCCAACACGAGACTTTTAAGTTTGGCTGCAGGTTTAAATGGATGGAGCTTTAGTTGATACAGGTAGTCCTCGACTTACGACTGCAATTGAGCCCCAAATTTCTGTCGTTAAGTGAGACATTTGTGCAGTGAGTTTTGCCCCACTTTTACGACTTTTCTTTGCTACCATTGTTAAGGGAATCACTGCGGTTGATAAGTTAGCAAACCCGGTCGTTCAGTGAATATGACTTCCCCCTTTGACTTTGCTTGTCAGAAGGTCACAAAACGAGATCCCATGACCCCCCCACCCTCCAGGGCTCTGCAACCGTCATAAGTATGAAGCAGTCGCCAAGCATCCGAATTTTGATCGCATGATCCTGGGGATTTCTGCAAAAGTTGTAACTCTGGAAAATGATCCTAAATCACTTTTTTTCAGTGCCGTTGTAAGTTTTTTGATCGGTAAACGAACCGTTGTAAGTCGAGGACTACCTGTAGTTTGCACAGAAATAAATGTTGAAATGCTGCAAATTCAAGAGTGAATTTCTGTTTGAGTTCAGAACATTGCACACACATTGCACAGATTCCATAGATACAGGGTCTCAACCTTGGCCACTTTAAGACTTGGGGACTTCAACTCCCAGAATTCCTCAGCCAGCCAGCTGGCTGGCTGAGGAATTCTGGGAGTTGAAGTCCCCAAGTCTTAAAGTGGCCAAGGTTGGAGACCCCCGAAGTCCCATATTGTAAGCAAAAGGAGAGGCATCAAAATTTGGCATTTCCTCCTAAAAAAAAATGGATGGTAGGGTTGGAGGTTTTACAATTGATTGATCATATGAAGTCATATTTTAGTAGCAAGAAGCTGTAAATCTCGAAAACTCCTCATTTATTTTGTCAACGAGGTGAATACCTAGTGTTTTACTGCAAGCTATCTGATGTTCTCCAGTAAGAAGGAAGCTATTAAAAAAAATTTAAAAATCCCTTTTCTCCTGAGTCACCAGTCCTTGGCAGAGCTAATGCCAGGAAAAGCAGATTTGACTGGGGCTTGCTCAATTTTATTAAAAAGGATCTTTTAAAAAAGACCTCATCTTTAGTTACAAGTGGTATTTTATTGTAAACATTAATGTGATTTCTTTCCTTCCTTCCTTCCTTCCTCCCTCCCTCCCTCCTTCCTTCCTTCTCTCCTTTCTTTCTTTCTTTCTTTCTTTCTTTCTTTCTTTCTTTCTTTCTTTCTTTCCTTCCTTCCTTCCTTCCTTCCTTCCTTCCTTCCTTCCTTCCTTCCTTCCTTCCTTCCTTCCTTCTTTCCTTTCTTTCTTTCTTTTCTTTCTTTCTTTCTTTCTTTCTTTCTTTCTTTCTTTCTTTCTTTCTTTCTTTCTTTCTTTCTTTCCTTCCTTCCTTCCTTCCTTCCTTCCTTCCTTCCTTCCTTCCTTCCTTCCCCTCCTTCCATCCCTCCCTCCCTCCCTCCTTCTTTCCTTCTCTCTCTTCTTTCTTTCTGTCTGTCTTTCTTTCCTTCCTTCCTTCCTTCCTTCCTTCCTTCCTTCCTTCCTTCCTTCCTTCCTTCCCTCCCTCCCTCCCTCCCTCCCTCCCTCCCATCCTTCAATTCATTCATTCATTCATTCATTCATTCATTCATTCATTCATTCATTCATGCAAAGAGTTTACAGCATGGTTATCTACTTCTCAGAGTAGCCTACAACCTCGAGGTTTCCTTTTGGTCTCCCTCCCAACTCCTAACCGTTGTGGTGCAGTTAAGAGCCATGGTGACGCAGTGGTTAGAATGCAGTCTACTTCTGCTGACTGGCTCAAGGGGGACTCAGCCTTCCATCCTTCCGAGGTCGGTAAACTGAGGACCCAGATTGTTGGGGGCCAGAGGCTGAATTGTTGAGGGGGGGGGGTCCTAAGAGATAAACCGCTTAGAGAGGGCTATAAAAGCACCACGAAGCGGTATATAAGTCTTAGTGCTAGCACTACTGCTATCCAGCTCTAAGCCTGCTTGACTTCCTCCTCCAAACCAGGTTAGTCTGATGCTGCTACTGGCTAAGTTCCAGTTTGCTTGATCCTAGAGAGTGCAGGTCAACCAATAAAGGAGAATAGTGATCACTAAGGGTTGAACTGTGGTGTCCTTGGTGCTCTCTGAGCTTGGTTCTTTTCTTGCAGACGTTTCATTACCAAACCAGGTTACATCATCAATGCTAGAAGGGCATGGGATTTACTATTTCAAACAACAAACAACAGCCGAATTGAAGAACTGCTCCCACCAAAACGGACAGAACAAACCACTAGTATATAAAGGGAGAGGGAACCTCGCTCCCTTGGAGCACTGATGATGTTACCTAGTAGGGTAATGAAACATCTGCAAGAAAACAACCAAGCTCAGAGAGCACCAAGGACCCCTCAGAAATACTGCCTGAAAAAGACTATCCTTTGCAGAATCCAAAACACCTAAAAAAAAACCCTCCCAAGGATTATGGGGCTCGTGGTCAGGGCTGGGCTTCAAAAATCCCAATAACTGGTTCTCTGCCCGGTTGCTGGGTGGGCATGGCCATGTTGGATGTGGCCTACTGCAACTTCCAGGAGGGCTGTTATTTTGCCTTTCCCAGAATCCAGAGGCTTCTCTCGGGCCTCTGGGAGGGCGAAAATGGCCTCCCCCAGAATCTGGAGGCCCTCCGGCAGAGCCATTTTTTGCCCTTCTCAAGCCTCCATGCATGCCATGCACCAAAACAAGCCATGTGGAGACTCCTGGGAGGAGCTGGGAGGGGTGGGTGGGGCCAGCCGGTCGGTTTAACCACCAGTCCCGCGAACCACATATAAATTTAACACCGGTTCGTGCAAACCAGCCCGAACCGGCTGAATCCCTCCCCTGCTTGTGATTCCTCAGCTCTTGGAGAACGCTGGTTCCTCCTTCTCGCGGCTAAGCCAGTTGGGCTAAAGTGGCTTCTTTCTCCTTGCAGAAGACAAAGGAAGTGACCAAGAGCTGGAGAAAGGGTCGGGGGTGAAGAGATCCAGCCCTGATCTGGGTCCGGCCAGCCCACCCCATAACCACAGCCCCAGTTTGCAGGCAGAAGAGCGGAGTAAAGAACGAAGCAAAGCCAGCGAGGTCTCCAAGGAAGCCGGTGGTGAGACGGCCCCCTTCACACCTCTGGGCTTGGAGAAGGAGAAGCTGGAGGGCAGAAGGAAGGAGCCTCTCCTGCAGCCGCCCCAAGAAGGATCCAAAAAGGAATTGCCCGGGGATTGTGCCCCGGTGGGGTGCAGCAGCAAGGAAGCATTCCCCCCTCTGATGGTGCAGACCGACAGCCCACCGCACCTGAACCCCAGTCACCTACAGAGTTTGGCTCTCTCGGGTCTCCACGGCCAGCAGTTCTTCAACCCTCTGGGCGCCGGGCAACCTTTCTTTCTCCACCCGACCCAGTTCGCCATGGCGCCCGGAGCCTTTTCGGCGATGGGCATGGGACACTTGCTGGCTTCGGTGGCAGGCGGCGGTAGCTTGGAAAACGGGGGACTCTCAGCTCCTCAAGGGACGGCGGGCACCACGACCCCGTTCCCTTTCCATCTGTCCCAGCACATGTTGGCTTCTCAGGTAAGGGGGCGAGGAGGAGGGGAGGGCAAAGGGTTGGTCTCTCTTGGTGGGAGGGTGTCCTGGTGGACAATCACTTGAATAGGAGCCAGGCCTGTGCAGCAGCTGCCAAAAAAGCCAACACAGTTCTAGGCTGCATTAACAGAGGGATAGAATCAAGATCAAGTGAAGTGTTAATACCACTTTATAAGGCCTTGGGAAGGCCATACTTTGAATAACGGTTCCAGTTTTGGTCTCCACGATGTAAAAAAAAGATGTTGAGACTCTGGAAAGAGTGCAGAGAAGAGCAACTAAGAGGATTAGGAGACCGAAACATATAAAGAACGGTTACTGGAATTGGGCATGACTAGTCTAGTGAAGAGAAGGACCGGGGAGACATGATAGCAGTCTTCCAATATCTGAGGGGCTGCCCCAAAGAAGAGGCAGTCAAGCTATTCTCCAAAGCACCAAAAGGCAGGACAAGAAACAACGGAGGGAAACTAATCAAGGAGAGAAGCAACTTAGAACTAAAGAGAAATTTTCTGACAGTGAGAACAATTAACCAGTGGAATAAATTGCCTCCAGAAGTTGTGAATGCTCCAACACTGGAAGTTTTTAAGAAGAGGATAACCATTTGTCTGAAATGGTGTAGGGTCTCCTGCCCAAGCAGGGAGTTGGACTAGAAGACCTCCAAGGTCCCGTCCAACTCTGTTATTCTATTCTATTCCCCACTTCTGCTCAGGATGGGGCCAGTCAAGGGCTAAATTTACCGTGCTTCTGATAACGTGTCAGCTTTAAGTTTGGTGGAGTTCAATTTCCCGCCTATATGAACGTAGAGCATAGATGCATAGGGCTGAAAGGACCCTTGGAGGTCTTCTAGTCCAACCCCCTGCTCAGGCAGGAAACCCTGTTCCATTTCAAACAAGTGGTTGTCCAATCTCTTCTTAAAAACTTCCAGTTGTTGGAGCACCCACAACTCCTGGAGGCAAGTTGTCCCACTGATCAATTGTTCTCACTGCATTAAATTCTTCCTTAGTTCCAGATTGCTTCTCCTCTTGATGAGTTTCCACCCATCGCTTCTTGTCCTGTCCTCTGTTGCTTTGGAGAATAGCTTGACTCCCTCTTCTTTGGGGCAGCCCCTGAGATATTGGGAGACTGCTTATCATGTCACTCCTGGTCCTGCTTTTCATTAAACTAGACATACCCAATTCCAGCAATCGCTCCCCATATTTTTGCAACCATTCCTTTAGCGATTGTATGAAGTTACAGTGGCACTGAAGAAAAATGACTTCTGACAGTTTTTCACACTTACGATCGTTGCAGCATCCCCACGATCACTTGTTCAAAATTCAGATGCTTGGCAACCGGTGTGGAATTACCGTATAACGGTTGCAGTGAATGTGTGAATGTAACGGCCAAGTTTCTAACCCTCCCTGCTTGTTAGGGGTTGTGTTAAAACAAACCCAGCCCAAATGTTTTGTGTGGTGGTTAATTTCAATACCCAGATCAGAGATGTAAATTTGCACTTTTCACCGAGCTCTAATCGGGTCTGTTTCATTTTACTTTGGTTGATCAAAATGAACAAAATGAAATTCAACATAGAGAAAGGTTACACTTTAGGCAAGAAAAATCAAAAGTACACATATAGACTAGGTGAAACCAGGCTTAATATTTTTTTTTCAGATCTCTGTTTTTTAGTGGGATGTTTAGTCATTGGATCCAGCGGTATTTATATGGTATATTTCATATTGTAGCCCGGTGATGCTCAAATTTCTCACTTTTAAACCCTGTGGACTTCGACTCCCAGAATCCCTAGGCCCGTGATGCCAAACCTATGGCACACGTGCCAGAGATGGCATGCACAGCCCTCTCAGTAGGCATGCGCGCCGTTGCCAGCTGCTCTGGCCAGTTGGTCTTCACAGGTGCCAGAGCACTAGAAAATGGCCCGAAAATCAGCCCCCCAAAAGGCCATTTTTCGGGCCGTTTTCAAGCCATTTCTTGGACCTTGTTTCAGGCCATTTTCAGACTGTTTTTCAGGCCATTTCTTGGACCTTTTTTCAGGCCATTTTCAGACTGTTTTTTTAAACCTTTTGCCCGGTCTGTTTTCAGGTCTTTTGGGGGGCCGTTTTCAGGCGTTTTCCTGGGCCATTTTCAGGCAGTTTTTCAGGCCATTTTAGGGGCCTTTTGGGGCCTTTTCCCCAGCCATTTTCAAGCTGTTTTTCAAACCTTTTGCCTGGGCTGTTTTCAGGCCATTTTTTGGCCGTTTTCAAGCCGTTTTCAGGTGTTTCCCCGGTCTGTTTTCAGGCAGTTTTTCAGGCCATTTGGGGGGCCTTTTTCCCAGCCATTTTCAGGCTGTTTTTCGAGCCATTTTCAGGGTGTTTTCCAGGGTATTTTCAGGCCATATTTCGGGCTGTTTTCAGGGCCATTTTCAATGCCCCCAAAACAGCCTGAAAACAACCCAAAAGATGACCAAAAAACCCAGGCATGCATGCAACAGCCAGCTGATCTTTGGGTTTTCTGGCACAGGCACATGCATGCGCCCAAAAGGTTCACCATTACTGCCCTAGGTAGAGATCTCATAACATTGTCAACAATCTCATGCCCTTGGATTCATATCATCTATTGGTCAGTTCTGCTAGCCTCTAAGACACCAAATGTGTCTCTGAGCCTTGCAGGAAAACTTCAGGAGTCACAGACAACGTCCCTTTTGATAGAAGCTAATGGCTCCATTTCTCATGGCTAATTTTTCTAACTGAAGGACCTCTAAGATTCTTCTCTTAAGTTTCCCAGTTGGGTTGACTTGACTTGACAAAGTCAACTGTTGACTGAGAGCGTTGTTAAGAAGAACAAGCTTAGGATATTACCTGGGCTGGATTTGTGGTGGGTTTTTTTGTTGTTTTGTTACCTATTTCTTTTGCACGCTTACAAACTTTGCCATTTTTTTTTTGTTTGCAATTGTAGTCTGCTGGTCCGATTTTTATAACAAGAAGGACTTTCCTTTTTTTAGCTAAATAGCAGTTGGTCTTCAAAAAACAGATCTGTTCAGAGATGGCCTCTAGGTCATTATACAAACCTACTCTCTGCAGTTTGCTTATGGCACCCTCTGCGTCCAGAAAATGGGGCTAACGAAGTAAATTTTGGATAAAATTAAGCCCGGCTAAGCACAATGTGTCAAGGCAGATAAGGGATTACACAGTAAGCAATGAAAACTTGTTCTTGATTGCCCAAATATGTTGGGATGTAGAATAGGGGTAGTCTTCAACTTACAATCACAATTGGAACCAGAATTTCCATCGCTAAACAAGGTGATTGTTATTTATATTATTTATCTTTATATTTATTTATTAAATATATTGCCCACCCATCTGATCTCAGGATAACTCCTGTTTGTTAAGTGGGTCGGCCCCAATTTTGCAATTATTACGCAAATCACTGCTGTTGTTAAGTGAATCATGTGGTCATTAAGCGAATCCAGCTTCCCCTGTTGACTTTGCTTGTTGAAAGCCGGCTGGAAAAGTTACGTGACCATGGGACACTGCAACTGTTCCAAATACATGCTATATCAGTTGATAATATAAAAATACAAAAATACGAAAGCAAATAGTAGGAAAAATAAGGGAGGGAAAAGGGGAAAGGAGAAATGTAGAAAAGAAGGGAGAAAGGAAAGAAAATACATTGACTTCCACTTCTCTCTGGAGCAGGACAGTTAGTCCTCGACTTACGACCACAACGGAGCCCGGAATTTATGTTGCTAAGTGAGAAGTTTGTTAAAAGGGAATTTTGTCCTCTTTTCCTACCACATTTGTTAAGTGAATTACTGCAGACATTAAATTAGTCACATGGTTGTTAAGTGAATCTGGCTTCCCCATTGGTTTTGTTTATCAGACAATCGCAAAAGGGAATCACGTAACCCAAGGACACTACACCTGACATAAGTACATGCCAGTTGCCAACAGTCTGCATTTTGAAGCCATGATCATGGGGATACGGCAAAGGTCATAACTAGGAAAAATGATCATAAATAATTTTTTTCAGAACAGTCACTAAGTGAATTGTAGCACGTTGTTGGAGTAAGTCAAGGACTACCTGTACAATAAAACAGTAACCACAACTTTTTACTTTTACATAATAGTATTAATTAGCCATTTCTATAACAACAAACCTATCTCATCGGTAAAACTCAAAATCGAAGCTACATTTTTTTCCCCCACCTCGAGCGCAAAGTTCAGAAGTGGTTTTCAAGTCGAAACGAAAGTAATTGTGCTTGTTTCTTTAATCCAAGCAACCAATTTAGCCATCTCTTCTAATTCTATCAACTTTTGCAGCCATTTGTCCATTGTGGGCAGTGGTGGGTTTCCAAATTTTTTCCTACCGTTTCTGAGAGCATGCACACAGGCCTCACACACCACCCTCTGTGTCAACGCTAGTGAGCTGAGCTGTTGTCAATGTTCCAGAAAACCTCCACTCCCAACAAATAACTCCGAGACAGACATCCTCTCCAAAGTCCTTTTTATTAGAGTAGTAAACTGGCACATCTGGGAAATCCCAAATCTGAAAGTTCTGGGTTTCCTTGAAATAAGTAAAAAAACTACAAATCCACACCCTGCATCCCTCATTGCATCATGTGCTCCAATCACCATCTGCCCCAACTTGAGACATCCCTTCACCCAGGTGCAGAAATAACATGACCTTGACTTAGAAGAAGAGTGCTATTATGTCTAACCACATGCACTCCAAGAAATTCCCCCCTCCCATTTTCCCGGGATCCAAAATGTGGCAGCGTGGAAGCGTCTGGTGCTAATATGGCTTCCAAAGCTGACAGCTGGTTTTTTTTTAGCTTAGCTGAGGCGCAGCAATCCGCTCTGTGAATTGGCTGAGGTAAAAAACTGTGAATCAGCTGAGGTAAAAAACAAGGGAATATAGGAGAGAGAACGGTGGGGGTGGGTGGGTGGGGCCAGCCAAAGGTGGCATTTGCCGGTTTGCCGAACTACTCAAAATTTCCAAAACCGGTACATCAGAACCGGTCCAAACCAGCTGAATACCACCTCTGATTGTGGGGATCGAAATGTTCTTCCATTTTTGTGCATAAAGTAATCTTGCTGCTGTCAACATATATAACATCGAAATTCCACATTCCCCTCCTCAAGTCTTTTTCCATTAACCCCCAAAGAAAGGTTTTGTTAGAAGGTCACAAAGGGGGATCACATGACCCCAGGACACTGCAACCGTCATAAGTATGAACCAATTGCCAAAACACCTGAATTCTGATCGCCTGACCAGGTGGACGCCGTAACAGTTGTCAGTCAAGGAGTGGCCATAAACTCCCTTTTTCAGGGCTGCAAATGGAAAAAGTAACTTATGACCGTTTTTCACACTTACGACTGCTGCCGCATCCCCATGGTCAGGTGATTAAAATTCAGGTGCTTGACAACTGACTCATATTTATGACGGTTGCATTGTCCCGGGGTCACATAATCCCCTTTTGCGACCTTCTGACAAGCAAAGTCAATGGGGAAGCCAGATTCACTTAAGAACCATGTTACTAATAACTGCAGGGATTCGCTTAACAACGGTGGCAGGAAAAGTTGTAAAATGGGGCAAAAGTCACTTTAAAAAATAATCTCACTTAGTAACATAAATTTTGGGCTCAGTTGTGGTCGTACATAGAGGTCTACCTGTATTTGTAATCCATCCTAGGAAGTTCTCTATTGAAATGTTTCTTTTATTATTTAGCTTGGGAGGGATTTTTTTTGCAATATTGTGTGGGTGAGCAGGGGGAAAAAATGTACTACAGATAGTCTGTCAGGGCTCTGACAATGCACCCCCATTCAAATCATAAGTCTCTAGCCGCATCTCTCAGATTTAAAAAAAATATTGATTTATTAGGAGTGACCATGTTGGCGTTATCTGGGTGCAGCCAACACTAAGACACATCATTCAATTCACCCTTGACCCTGGTCTTCCCCCACCCCCCCTGGATGTATATTCTCCAATGGGACACATCCATAGCCAAGAATCATAAATCATGCTCTCCAGTAATAATTTTGTGGGCCAGTAGCTTCAGCTGCCTAGCAATTTATCTGAAGCATTTAAGGAATGCACTACTTTCCCCACTCCCTTTGTGCTGGCAACTAAAAAGACCCAAGAAGTATTACTTAGTTGACATAGTCCTTGACTTACAATGGTTCTTTTAGTGACTGTTGAAAGTTACAACGGCACTGAAAATGTGAATTGTGACCACACTTTTACAATCTTTGTAGTATTCCCATGGTAACAACCATTTCACTTATTTAACAACCGCGGTGATTCATTTAAACAACAGTGGCAAGAAAAGTTGTCAAAGGGGACAAAATCCATTTAACAACTGTCTCACTCGGCAACAGAAATTTTGGGCTCGGTGGTGGTCGTAAGCCGAGGATTACATACATAGTTGTAATAATTGCCTTATAATTTAGGTATCGACAGTAAAACAGTGAAAAACAGCAACTGGATATAATAGAATGGTTTTGTGGGTAAAAAGACAAAACAGTTCCAGTCAACTTTAAAACCCCGCTTTAATGGATAGGATCACGAGCTTGCTTATATTTGGGTGATGCCAGAAATCTGGATTTCATTTTTTTTGAGAGTCACTCTTATGCATAATGCGTGAGAGTTGTGTCCGTTTCGGTTGAGCTGAAAGCCCAAAGTCTCCTAAATATATTGCATCTTAAGCCCCAATCAATGGCAAAACAGTTTTATTATTATTACTTTTATTTGTCAGAGTACAACATGTGTACAATGAGATTGGCTGAGCCTCCCCTCATGCACACACACCCCTAACACAACTCACAGTGAGGACAGAAGTCCCTAACCCAGACCCAATCTTATTGTGACCTTGTTGCACAATGCACCGGCCCCGCAACTCTGTCATACTAGGTTGCAATCACAGTTTGTTTGTCACACTAGGTTGCAATCACAGTTTGGACATCACCGTTGGGAATTTTGTCCAATAAATAGATGTTCCAGTCTAAAAATAGTAATTGCAAAATGGGCATGCCTGAACATAAATAATATAGATTTTTTTTCCTCCAAAACATGCAAGATTCTTGTCTTAGCACAAAGGATAACAGATAATCAGAGTTGGAAGGGACCTTGTAGGTCATCTAGTCCAACCCCCTGCCCAAGCAGGAGACCCTACACCATTTCTGACAAATGGCAGTCCAATCTCTTCTTGAAAGTCTCAAGGAGTGGTTGAAAAAAAAAATGTTTAGGCTTAATAATATGGGTTTGACCCTTATGATAAAAATATAGGAATAATGTACTGTAGGTTTGACTGGATAGAACTTCAACTCCCAGCATTCCCCAGCCGCATGATGTCTGTTGCAGCATCCCTGTAGTCCCATGATCAATAATTTGCATGCTTGGCACTTGACACGTTTTTATGACCTTGGCAGTGCCCCAAGGGTCATGTAATCCCCTTTTGAGACCTTCTGACAAGCAAAGTCAATCGGGAAGCCAGATTCACTTAAGAACCGTATAACTAACTTAACAACTGCAGTGGTTCACTTAACAACTGTGGCAGGAAAAGTCGTAAAATGGGGCAAAACTCACTTAGCAACATAAATTTTGGTTTCAATTGTGGTCGTAAGTTTGCTACCTATGTAAAAATATATTACCTGAGTATCATCTGCTGGAGTTTGTGCTACCTATAACCTGCCTTTTAAAGAAATGTGTGCAAAACACCACACATATAACAATTTATCCCACTACGTCTCTTTTCCAAGGATCTGAAATAATGCTTTTATTTCAAAAGTGATTCCTTGGTTGTTGTTTTTCCTTTCAACCAAGGGAAAAAGAATATTTTGATTAACCTAATGCACACACCAGTCACTACAAAGCAAAAAGTACCAGTTTTTTTCCCCCCCAGAGGTTAAAAGATAATTTTCAGCTAATCAATAAAGTGTCCATCTCTCTCTCTCTCTCTTTTTTTTACAAAATGCCTCTTAGAACTCCTAGAATTGTACCCTAAACTCACACTTTTAGCAACTAGCCTCCTAAGAGATCAATCAACTGAATTTCGTGGACTTCATTTTAAAATAAAATGGTACTTATTGTAGCGAGAGAGAAAAAAAAATCTATTAAAATGCAAGCATAATAACCAATAAGTCAGCCTTCCCAACAGAGCAGAAAATTGCATTTACCAATTACTGCATGATTGCACGAACCAAATAGATTTTTAATTTAAGTCTCGTGTTCTGTGATGTGATCTGCAGATGGTTATTGATTTTTGCTTTGATCGGTTACCATAATCTAAAAAAAAACAACAACCCTGGACTATGACTTGAAGAAAGTTTTAAGAATTTGAAGGATGTTTGTCAAATCAACGCACAGTTTGTGCGCTGTTCCTAAAATATATCAGAATTTGCTTTAGTCTGCAAACATATTTACTGCCGAGAAGGCATGGAATTAAAACAAGAACAGTGGGTTGATGATGTGTTATTAATTTTGGGTCAATTCTTTGTGTCCAGATAAGCTAAATCAGGGGTCCCCAAACTTGGCAACTTTAAGACTTGTGGACTTTAACTCCCAGAATTCTCCAGCCAGCTGGCTGGAGAATTCTGGGAGTTAAAGTCCACAAGTCTTAAAGTTGCCAAGTTTGGAGACCTCTGAGCTAAATTTTCTCCATGACAGTTGTTCACTTAGAAACATGGTTGTTAAGCAAATCTGGCTTCCCCATTCACATGACCCTGAAACACTGCAACAGTCATAAATATGAGTCAGTTGCCAAGTTGTCAAAATTTTGATCACGTGACCACTGGGGACGCTGCAATGGCTGTAAGTTGAATGGTTGTACGTCATTGCAGTGATTCGCTTAATGAGCACAGCAAAAATGCCTTAAAATCAGGTGTGACTCACTTAACAAGCGCCTTGCTTAGCAATGGAAGTTCCAGTCTCAATTGTGGTTATAAGTCAAGGACTACCTGTAGGCAGAGAGAGATCAGGCACCGACTCCTTCCGCGGGATATGAAAGTACTTAAAAGCATGTCTAAGATTTATGTATGAAAGACCCCGGTTTGGTTTAGTGGTTAAGGTGACAGCTAGAAAGCAGGAGATTGTGAGTTCTAGTCCCGTCTTAGGCACGGAAACTAGCTGGGTGACTTCGGGCCACTCACTCTCTTTCAACCCAAACAACTTCACAGGGTTGTTCTTGTGGGGAAAATAGAAATAGATGTGTTGGATATGTTTACTGCTTTGAGTTATTGATAAAAATAATAAAGGTGGGATTCCAAATAAATAAATAAGAGAGAGAAAGAGAGAGAGTGAGAGAGAGAGAGAGAGAGAAAGAGAGAACAGAACAGAACAGAATAGAATAACAGAGGGAATAACAGAGTTGGAAGGGACCTTGGAGATCTTCTAGTCCAACCCCCTGCCTAGGCAAGAAACCCTACACCACTTCAGACAAATGGTTATCCAACATCTTTTTAAAAACTTTCAGTGTTGGAGCATTCGCAACCTCTGGAGGCAAGTTCTGGAGGAAAAGAAGGAAGGGAGGAAATAAAGAAAGAGTGTTAAATCAGGAATGGAGGATCACATTTTGAGTCCCAGAAGAGTAAATAGTGCTTTTTTAAGTCCCTTTTTTTAGACAATAGAGGAAGAGGACATCCATGCTCTGTTTTATGTTATCAAGTCCCCCTTCAAACCTTGGAGGGGCAACCGTCAGTCCTCCCCATCACACCAGGCAATTTTGGGAGCTAGAAGCCGGATGTATTTTGACCTCTCTTTCTGTTTTGTCCTTCCAACCAGCACAAAAAAAGCTGCAACCTACGTCAGCAAATTCTCAGGCATAGGGGTTTTTTTGTGTGTGTGTTTCTTTTTTAAACCCAGTTTCTAGTCCTTAAGGATGCAAAGGGTGCCTTAGAGTTTATGATAAGCAGATGTGGAATTATTATACCGTCCTGTTTGTACATTTATGGTAAGTTTCAAGTTGACTAAAAAGCTTTCCAAAGCTGAGTTAAAGCTGGCATCGCACCCGGCCTGCGTGCCTCCATTTGGCAGCAAACTTTCACATACTTTTGCAGTAGCCCAGTTTGCGGGGTGGTGGTGGAATTAATCCCACAGGCATCGTAAAGCTGTTGGTACGGATCAAAATTCAGAAATCTCCTCCATAAAGTTTGGGTGGAGAAAATGGGGTAGGAGGGAGATGGAATGGCTTTAATGCTTTCAGGGAAAACATTGGACAGCCACTTATCTGGAATGGTAGGGTCTCCTGCCTGGGTGGGTGGGTGGGTGGGGGGTTGGAGTGGATGACCTCCGAGGTCCCTTCCCAACCCTGTTGTTCTATATTTTGTAAATAAAAAAGCCCAATTTTGTCAAGGGCGGGAATGAGCACTGATAGAAACGCTGCAACTTCCTGGGCGAGAAGTTTTGGGGAGCAAACGTACTTTTACAGGACGTTTTTCTTTGAGGTGCGGTGGGATTATGTTTATCTCTGTTTCTTGAATTTCTATACAAAAGCCACCTGTTTTAGCAAGGAGAGAGAGAGGAAGGCTGCAGGTTTGTTAGAGGCCATCGAGCTAACCAAAGGCAGGATATAAGTAAATAAATAATGGCATAAATGGAAAAATAAATAAATTAAACTTTTTGGCTTCTTCTCGCTAATTATTTTATATTATATTTTATTTTACTTTATTTTACTTTACTTTACTTTTTATTTTATTTTATTTTTTTATTTCTAAAGTCGGCTATCTCAGCAAGAGGCAGGAAGGGCATTGTTAGAAGCTATTAACCTGTGAAAGGTGAAATATAAATAAATGCATAAATAAATGCATAAAGGCATAGGTAAATTATGATAAAATGATAGATAGATAGATAGATAGATAGATAGATAGATAGATAGATAGTTACGGTAGATAGATACTGTAGATTGATAGAATAGAAAGAAAAAGGAAAGGAAGAAAGAAAAAAGGGAAGGAAGGAAGGACGGACGGACAGAAGGAAGGAAGGAAGAAAGAGAACGAAAGAAAGAAAAAAGAAAGAAAGAAAGAAAGAAAGAAAGAAAGAAAGAAAGAAAGAAAGAAAGAAAAAAGAAAGGAAGGGAGAAAGAAAGAAAGAAAGAAAGAAAGAAAGAAAGAAAGAAAGAAAGAAAGAAAGAAAGAAAGAAAGAAAGAAAGAAAGAAAGAAAGAAACTTGGCTGCTCCTCACCAACTTACTTACTTACTTACTTATTTATTTATAAACTCTTTGGTCATAAGTTGAGGACTATCTGTATACAAACTTTAAGTTAATATAGAAATTTGAAAGAGGCAGCAGAAGTACGTTATGCTTGATGGAACTCAAAATTTGAAGTCTGGGAACACAATTTCTCGATCACAACCACAAAAACCTTTAATAACATTTAACGTTTAGTAACATTGTTGGAAAAGGTGCTATCATATACCAACTCTCTTACAATGAAGGGAAGGAGATACACGCAAAAATAGCCAGCAGGTTGTAAAATCAGATTATTTCCAACATTTCCTCCCCTGCCTATACCGAGGGGCCATGTTATCTAGATATTTTGATTTGGAATAGTAAAAGAGCATCTGAAATGCGAAGGTGCAATGTTCCAATGTTTATTTTAATTTTCCAGAGTTCCAAGTACATAAGGAAAGTTTTTTTGAAAAGCACTGGAGTTTTATCTTTTCTGTTTAATTGTATTGTCCTTTTTTCCCTTTATTTCATCCGGCTGAAATTTTTGCTGTAATCATAGCTGTAGATAGAGTTATTCCAAGGGTGGGCAATTAATTTTCCCAAGGGGTTGCAGAAGAAATTGGGGCTGTTGTGGAGGAGCAAACCAATAGGACCAACACACTACAAATAATTCTACAAATAATTCTCAATTTAGAGAAGTTCATTTAGTGACTTTTCAAAGTTACAACAGCACTGAAAAAAGGCCATTTTACATAGTTACAAACCTTTGTAACGTCCCCACGATCATGTGATTAAACTTCAGCTGCTTGGCAACTGATTCATACTTATGACCGTTGCCGTGTCCTGAAATCATGTGATCCCTTCTTGTGACCTTTTGACAAGTGAAGTCAACAGGGAAGCGAGATTCACTTAACAACCGGGTTACTAAAGGCAGTGATTCACTTAACAAACTGTGTCGAGAAAGGTCATAAAATGGGGCACAGTTCACTTTACAAATTCCTCACCTAACAACGGAAATTTGGGGCTCAATTGTGGTCGTAAATCAAGGATTATCTGTACTGCGAAGGGGCATAAGCCCGCACATATGTAAATTGGAAAAAAATATAGCGGTCATCTTCAAAATAAAAGCAATGCAGTTGCATTGCATGCAAGGCAATATTTATATTTATATTTGTATATTTATATTTTAATTTCAATTGATCGCATGCTGGCTGGACAGGAACAGCGAAAGAACAGATGTGGTCAGGGGTTCTGTAAAATGCCTAGGTCTGAATTATTTTATTGTTTTTGGTTCCTGTTCTTAAGTGCTTCAGTATTGAGAGATTGCATAGATATGTTTTCTAAATTAAGATTGCATTTCTATGCGTGCTTACCTCGGGAAAATATGAATTAAGTTTACATTTGGCAAGAATCAAGATGTATTTCTATAAATATGTTTTTCCATGATTGCAGAATTTTTCATGCTGATAGTATTTGTAGCAGAATACTGCAAATATGTATATATGTTTTTTTAACATATATATGTATGTGAAAAATATGTGTGTGTGTGTGTGTGTGTGTATATATATATATATATATATATATATATATATGTATGTATGTATGTATGTATGTATGTATGTATGTATGTATGTATGTATGTTTTCTGAGGTTCTCGCGGGTATTTGTATGTGGATCTTTGGTTATTCGGGTTTTCTCCCGCATAAGATTGGAAGTATCTAGGCAACGTAGGAGACTTCAATCTAGGAGACTTCATCGAAACGTTGCCTAGATACTTCCAATCTTACGCGGGAGAAAACCCGAATAACCAAAGATCCATATATATGTGTGTGTGTGTGTGTGTGTGTGTGTGTGTGTATGTATGTATGTATATATATATATTGCAGATATATGTTTTTTCACATGTATATATTTATATAAAATATATGTATATAAAAATATATATATATATATTGTGTGTGTGTGTGTGTGTATGGATGTTTGGTTATTCAGGTTTTGTCCCGCATAAAATTGGAAGTATTTTTATAAAGTATACTTCCAATTTTATGCAGGAGAAAACTCGAATAACCAAAGACCCACATACAAATACCCGCGAGAACCTCAGAAAACATATATATATATATATATTCGTAGATTTTCACGGGTACAGGTATGTAGGTCTAGGTGTGTTCGGGTCTTTTCCCGTGTAAGATTGAGAGTATCTGCTCGCACAAGCACGAAGCCGAAAGCACCAGCCTGAAGATGGTGAGTGGGACCTCGTCAAAACATTGCCAAGATATTCTCAATCTTACACGGGAAAAGACCCGAAAACACCAAGACCTGCATATATATATATTATATTATATGTATATGTATATGTATATGTATATGTATATGTATATATATATGTTTTCTTAAGTTTTTGTGGTACTTGTGTGTGCATTTGCTGTGTGTTGTGATATTTTCCCACGTCATAGTAGTTGTGTTTTTAAAGTTGTAGCGACGTTTCACAGAGAATCTGGCATGATGGCAGATGAGATTCTGCTGAAACGTCGCTACAACTTTAAAAGCACAACTACTATGACGTGGGAAAATACCCGAACAAAGCTGAATGCCACATACACACACACACACACACACACACACACACACATATATATATATTATCTTAGTCTTATTTTCAGGGAAACACACACATGTTTTTTCACAAAATTCAGATGGTCTTCCCCCCCTCCCATTTCATGAGAGATCTGGTTGCATTGATGTTTTCTACAAAATTGCTATAATTTGAACGTGTTTGGACTAATCCCAGTCACCTATTTACCTGAAACCAGTGCTTGTCTTTCCTAGCAGGCCTCGTTTCCAAACAGACGCTCAAAATATTATATTGTGAAATAAAATCCGGGTTGCCCTGACCAATGATTTTGGCAGGTAGGATGGAAAAGAGCCAAGCAACATGGTTTCATTTTTCTAGCAGGAAGAACAATCCAATTTATTTACTGTGTTCTAGTAGTCCATATGACGAATGGGACTAGAGAGGGAAGATGAGTCACTCTTCCAATTGAGCATTTGTTAGAAAAGTATTGACGCAATCCATAAATTATTGTATTGACAATAATTCTTCCTTCACCCCATGACAACTAACGACTGAGCCCAACATTTTCGTTGCTATAGCAAGACAGTTGTTAAATGACTTTTAAATGACTATGTTAAATGACCACTGCCACAGTTGTAAGGGTGAAAAACGGTCATAAGCCACTTTTTTCAATACTGTCGTAACTTTGGTCGCTAAATGAACGGTTGCATGTCGAGAACTACCCATATCACGGGGTTTCAAAAGAAAAAGAAAAAAGTCGAAGTTGCTGGTTTTAGCTTTTTTAGCTAGACGGCGTTTCCTTTGCTGATAGTATACATTGCATTTAAAATTTATAATCTGGATTTATTTTTTTTATTTTTAATGTAGCTGTTTTCTCTTATGGGCCCCAGCCAAGCCGCTAAGGACTGGGCAGGATATATACAGTTACTAAGCAAATAAATTGACGGAAGGGTTTGATGTGGGTGGGAAAAATGCCTGCAGTATTTATGGGAATGGAGTGTAGAAGGTTTTCCTGGATTTCCCGTGAAACCCAGCTGTAATTGCTCACAACTGTTGTGCAAACGAAGAAAGCAAAAATGCTGGTTGGACAGCTTTGCACTTTTCTTGATTTTCTAGCACCAGGGTGGGAAAAATTAAATATATGAGAATAGAAGTACAGGTAGTCCTTGACTTATAGGGCCACGAGTGAGCCCAAAATTTCTGCTGCTAAGTGAGACAGTCGGGAAGTGACTTGGGGCCCCATTTTACGACCTTGCTGGCCAGAGTTGCTAAGCGAGTCACTGCAGTCGTTAAGTTAGCAACACAGTTGTTTCATGAATGCGGCTTTCCTCATTGGCTTTGCTTGGTCAGAAGGTTGCAAAACGGGATCACGTGACCCCAGGACACTGCGGCCGTCCTAATATGAGTCATCTGAATTTTGATCACCCTGGGGAGGCTGCAATGGTCGTAAGTGTGAAAAACAGTGTCCTAACTCACTTTTTTTCCCAAGTGCCGGCTGTAATTTCAAACGGTCACTAAATGAATGGTTGGAAGTGGAGGACTACTCCACGGCTGCTCATTTTAGGGACCATTTGAGGTTCTGATGGACCTTCCCAGATCTTGGTTTGGAAGTCCCCACCCCCCCACACACATACTCCGGATCATGTGATCACATCTGGTTGTGTTGTGGCCTGTTGGCCCCTACAGCAGCCGAATCGGAGGAGGAGGTGTGGGAGAAGAGAGAGAGAGAGAGAGAGAGAGAGAACGCAAGAGAAAGAAAGAAAGAAAAGAAAGAAAGAAAAAGAGAGAGGGTAAGAGATAAAAAGAGAAAGAACATAAGAGAAAGAGAGAGGGAGGGGAGGGAGAGGGAGAGAGGGAGAGAGAGAGAGAGGAGAGAGAACGAAGAGAAAGAAAGAAAGAAAAGAAAGAAAGAAAAGAGAGAGGGTAAGAGATAAAAGAGAAAGAACATAAGAGAAAGAGAGAGGGAGGGGGAGGGAGAGGGAGAGGGAGAGGAGAGAGAGAGAGAGAGAGAGAGAGAGAGAGAGAGAGACGGAGCCTGGGCCATCTGTCAGTCCTCAGATGGAGAATCAACAGCCTCCAGTTCTGGAGGTGGCTGATGAGGAAGAGGAGGAATAGCTGGGTCCAGTGTCTGACACGTAGATGCACAGAAGGCAGAGGAGAGGAGAGCAGTGGAAATCTATGGGCCGGTCCATAGGACAGAAGAGCCCCCACCTTAGCTCTGGGAATAAAAGGCAGCGGTGGAGATGAATAGATGTGGCAGACAATTATTCATCTTCTTGTTAGTCGGCGAGAGAAACTTTTTGCTGGGGCTGCCAGCATTTCTAATAAAGGAATCTTTTGAGTTCATGGCAGAGAGTTTGTTGTGTTTGGGGAGCTGGGTCAGAACAGGTTGCTTGGCAACCAGCCATCCTTTACAGCAGGGGTCTTCAAACCGGACAGCTTTAAGACTCGTGGACTTCAGCTCCCAGAATTCCTCCTCCAGTCACGTTAGCTCAGGAATTCTGGGAGTTGAAGTCCACGAGTCTTAAACTTGCCAAGTTTGAAGACCCTTGATTTACAGCATTGTTTGCAGCATTCTAAGCAGCTGAATTTTGATCGTGTGACCGTGCAAAGGCCGCAATGGTAGTTAAGTGAGAAAACTGGTCCTAAGTCACTTTTTCCAGTGCTGTTGTCACTTTGAATGGTCGCTAAGTGAACTGTTGTTAATCTGACGAGGCTGACCCTTTCCCTGTCTCTTCCTTTCTCCTTCCAGGGAATCCCACTGCCTACTTTTGGGGGACTTTTTCCTTACCCGTATACTTACATGGCGGCTGCAGCTGCCGCAGCTTCCGCCATGCCAGTGACCAGTGCCACTGCCGCCAGCTCGCTCTCCCGGAACCCGTTCCTGAGCAGCGCTCGACCTCGCCCGCGGTTCAACCCTTACCAAATCCCGGTGGCCATCCCTCCCAGCACCAGCCTCCTAACCACCGGGTTGCCTGCCGGTTTGAATGCTGGCATGGAAGCCTCCAAGCCCGGGAACAGTCGGGAATCGAGTCCTCTTTCGGATCTGCCCATCCCGAAAGCCAGCACCCAGCGGGCGTCTCTGTCCCCCAAGCCATCTTTGAAAGAGTCCATGAACGAGTTGCAAAACATCCAGAGACTGGTCAGCGGTTTGGAGACCCAAAGGGAAGTATCCTCTAGTAGGAATTCCCCCAAGTCAACGGTTCACGGAAGCAGCCAACCCCCTAGAGCTTAGGAGCGGCTGGGAAAGAGATGTGTACAGCACACAGTATATAAATATTTATTTTTTAAGAAAAAGAGGAGAGGAGATTGAGATGGGTTGGAGTCTAGAGGCATCAGTAGCTTGGCATCCTACTAGAGGTGCAAGCAGAGCCAAGGGCCAAGAAGAGGAGGCAGGGAAAGCATGTTAGGAAGGTGTTCGCTAACCAGGTTTTCAAACTCGTGCTGTAATCTCAACAGCCCACTGATATCTTACCTGTTTTCTGGCCCGAGATCAAGCGGAAGAGGCCTGTTTTAAGCCAAATGCATCTCTAAAATGGCCACCGGAGAGGAAAATGGCGTCTTAGGTCACCTCCAAACTCATTTTGGAAAAATCCTTGGCACGTTTCTTCCCACAAGAATTGAATTTTGAAATGCGGACGATGCCATAAGGACTCGGTCCTCCGATGCTAGGGAAATGGGGAAGAAGAAGGGAGCTTTCTGCCAAGTTCTAAATGTTGGGAAATTGGGTTAATATTAGCCAGAGGAGGAGAGCGATGTGTTCACAGGCGTTCCCCTTCTTCTACCGAACGTCGACGGCCACCGAAAAGAAGGAAAAAAAAAGAAAAATAAACATGAATGTTTCTCTTTCCGCTTCCCAACTTTCAGAGTTGGCACAATCCACGTGTGACTTTCGGATCTTTCTCTTTGGGGGCTTTCTCTCTGCGTATCAGAAAATTTAAAGTGAAAAAGGAAAAAAAAATTAAAAAAAGAAACATAATATTTATGGAATAAAATGGTAATTTCTGTAAATAAGCTATAACGAATCCCCTCAACCCCCAAATATGCAAAAATTGGTATTAATTTATTTAGAGTTGTACATTGGAGTGTACATAATTAGAGTTTAACTCATGTTTGATTGTTTTCTTTTCTTTTTCCATTTTACGTGAACGTACATATATTGTAAATGAAGATCTGGTTTCACAGGTCCCTGGGGAGGGGTCATAAACCAGGTAGGCGTGGCCAGGGCTGTGCCGTCCAAGCCCCACCCACTTTCCCACATGACATCGAAGGGGCAGGGCTTTGAGCGCAAAAGTGGGGCAACCATCTTGAATTTTTTTTTTCACCTGCCACAGATTCCCCTGCTTGTTTAACTCTTTGTGAACGGAAGAAAAATTTTGTTCTATATCTAAAAGAAACAAGGAAAAATGTTTATCCCGTCTGTTGGAAGACAATCATTATTTTTAGATCCGGCTAAAAAGACCAGGAGACAATCAAATCCTTCAAAAGGAACTCGACAGGGAAAATACGACTTTCTCCTGATTTATAGTTCAAAGAACGATGAATAATGAGTGAATGGTTTTAAAAAAAACTTTTACAGTGTGGGGTATTCAAAGGAAAAAAAAGAAAACAGTACAGGAAGCAACCTCAAATTTTTATTTTTCACTCCAGAGGGGGTGGGGGAAAAAAAAAAAGAATACCAGAAACCTTTAAAATTATATGAAAATTTAAAATATCACATGGGCGGTGTGTGCTGTATATTGTTTTTTTTTTTTTAATGGCATCATTAGAAATGTGCTGGTTATTCAGGTATCTTCTCGGTTCGATTTTTTGGGATGAGTCCTCTTCACAACTTTCAATAAAAAAAAAATATTCAAAGAATTTTCTTCCTCTTTGGTTTTTCTCTCTGGGATCTGGAAATGGATAGGTTTTGGGTTTGGTCAGTTCGAATCCTCATAAAGCCACAGGGGGAGGACCTTTGAAATGGAAAATCTTTTGGGAAGGGTTTGGCTGTCCAGCCCCGTGCTTTTCTCCTTGCCGTGATAGACCACATCATCTCGGCTACTCCCAAAGCCAGCATCTCTTCCTGGATGAGCGGAAACTCACCCAGCTGGATTGTAGTGGTGGGTGCAGGTAGGTAATTTCAAAGTTTGGATGTCACTGATTCTGTCTCTCTGTCTATATTTATCATTTATCTCTGTCTATCAGCTATCCATCCATCCATCTGTCTGTCCATCTATCATATCTATCCATTCATTCATCGTCTGCATGCCTGCCTGCCTGCCTCTCTCTCTCTCTCTATTTATCTATTCCTTCGTCCATCCATCCGTCCATCCATCCATCCATCCATCCATCCATCCATCCATCCATCCATCCATCTATTTATCATCTATCTCTCTATCCATCCACAGATGAGCTTCTCTGCCCGGTTGCTTGGGGGCGTGGCCATGATGGGTGTGGCCTGCTCAGCCTCCTGCACCATGACGGCATGCGGGGTGGTGGTGGTGGCGTTTTTTCCTTCCCTGGGCTCCGTAGGCTTTCCTCGAGCTTCCAGGAGAGCGAAAAAAGCCTCCCCAGGCTCTGGAGGCTCTCTGGAAGCCAAAAACAGGCCTCTTTCCAGCCTTTCTGAACTATCTATCATCTATCATCTATCATCTATCATCTATCTATCATCTATCATTTATCATCTATCATCTATCATCTATCGATCATCTATCTATCATCTATCATCTATCTATCTATCTATCATCTATCATCTATCTATCATCTATCTATCATCTATCTATCTATCTATCTATCTATCTATCTATCTATCTATCTATCTATCTATCTATCATCTATCATCTATCATCTATCATCTATCATCTATTATCATCTATCTATCTATCTATCTATCTATCTATCTATCTATCTATCTCTATCTATCTATCTATCTATCTATCTATCATCTATCTATCATCTATCTATTTATCATCTATCTATCATCTATCTATCTATCTATCATCTATCATCTATCTATATCATCTATCTATCTATCTATCTATCATCTATCTATCATCTATCTATCTATCTATCATCATCTATCATCTATCATCTATCATCTATCTATCATCTATCATCTATCTATCTATCTATCATCTATCTATCTATCATCTATCTATCATCTATCTATCTATCTATCTATCTATCTATCTATCTATCTATCTATCTATCTATCTATCTATCTATCTATCTATCTATCTATCTATCTATCTATCTATCATCTATCTATCTATCTGTCTATCTGTCTATCTATCTATCATCTATCATCTATCATCATCTATCTATCATCTATCATCTATCATCTATCTGTCTATCTGTCTATCTGTCTATCTATCATCTATCATCTATCTATCTATCTATCTATCTATCTATCATCTATCATCTATCTATCATCATGTCATCTATCATCTATCATCTATCATCTATCTATCTATCATCTATCTATCATCTATCTATCTATCTATCTATCTATCTATCTATCATCTATCTATCTATCTATCTATCTATCTATCTATCTATCTATCTATCATCTATCTATCTATCTATCTATCTATCTATCATCTATCTATCATCTATCATCTATCTATCTATCATCTATCTATCTATCATCTATCTATCTATCTATCTATCTATCTATCTATCTATCTATCTATCTATCTATCTATCTATCTATCTATCTATCTATCTATCTATCATCTATCATCTATCTATCATCTATCATCTATCTATCATCTATCATCTATCTATCTATCTATCTATCTATCTATCTATCTATCTATCTATCTATCTATCTATCTATCTATCTATCTATCATCTATCTATCTATCTATCATCTATCATCATCATCTATCATCTATCATCTATCATATCATCTATCATCTATCTATCATCTATCTGTCTATCTATCTATCTATCTATATCTATCTATCTATCATCTATCTATCTATCTATCTATCTATCTATCTATCTATCATCTATCTATCTATCTATCTATCTATCTATCATCTATCTATCTATCTATCTATCTATCTATCTATCTATCTATCTATCATCTATCATCATCTATCTATCTATCTATCATCTATCATCTATCTGTCTATCTGTCTATCTATCTATCTATCATCTATCATCTATCTATCTATCTATCATCTATCTATCTATCATCTATCATCTATCTATCTATCTATCTATCTATCTATCTATCTATCTATCTATCTATCTATCATCTATCTATCATCTATCATCTATCTATCATCTATCTATCTATCTATCTATCTATCTATCTATCTATCTATCTATCTATCATCTATCATCTATCATCTATCTATCATCTATCTATCTATCTCATCTATCTATCTATCCATCTATCTATCATCTATCTATCTATCTATCTATCATCTATCTATCTATCTATCTATCATCTATCATCTATCATCTATCTATCTATCTATCATCTATCATCTATCATCTATCATCTATCTATCTATCATCTATCTATCTATCATCTATCATCTATCATCTATCTATCATCTATCTATCTATCTATCTATCTATCTATCTATCTATCTATCTATCTATCTATCTATCTATCTATCTATCTATCTATCATCTATATCTATCTATCTATCTATCTATCTATCTATCATCTATCATCTATCATCTATCTATGTCTATCTATCATCTATCTATCATCTATCATCTATCATCTATCTATCATCTATCTATCATCTATCTATCATCTATCATCTATCATCTATCATCTATCTATCATCTATCATCTATCATCTATCATCTGTCTATCTATCTATCATCTATCATCATCTATCATCTATCTATCTATATCTATCTATCTATCTATCATCTATCATCTATCTATCTTCATCTATCTATCTATCTATCTATCTATATCTATCTATCTATCTATCTATCTATCATCTATCTATCATCTATCTATCATCTATCATCTATCTCATCTATCATCATCATCTATCTATCATCTATCTATCTATCATCTATCTATCATCTATCTATCTATCTATCATCTATCATCTATCATCTATCTATCATCTATCTATCTATCATCTATCATCTATCATCTATCATCTATCATATCTGTCTATCTGATCTATCATCTATCATCTATCATCTATCATCTATCATCTATCTATCATCTATCATCTATCTATCATCTATCATCTATCTATCATCTATCTATCATCCATCATCTTATCTATCATCTGTCATCTATCATCTATCTATCATCTATCTATCATCTATCTATCTATCTATCATCTATCTATCATCTATCATATCATCTATCATCTATCATCTATCTATATCTATCATCTATCTATCTATCATCTATCTATATCTATCATCTATCTATCATCTATCATCTATCTATCTATCTATCTATCATCTATCTATCATCTATCTATCTATCTATCATCTATCTATCTATCATCTATCTCATCTATCTATCATCTATCTATCTATCTATCTATCTATCTATCTATCTATCTATCTCTATCTATCTACCTATCTATCATCTATCATCTATCTATCTATGTATCTGTCTATCTCATCTATCTATCTATCTATCATCATCTATCATCTATCATCTATCATCTATCATCTATCATCTATCTATCTATCTGTCTCATCTATCATCTATCATCTATCATCTATCATCTATCTATCATCTATCTATCTATCTATCATCTATCATCTATCATCTATCATCTATCATCTGTCTATCTTTCTATCTGTCTATCATTTATCATCTATCTAACTATCTATCATCTATCTATCTATCTATCTATCTATCTATGTATCTATCATCTATCATCTATCATCTATCTATCATCTATCATCCATCATCTATCATCTATCTATCATCTGTCATCCATCATCTACCTATCATCCATCATCTATCATCTATCATCATCTATCATCTATCTCATCTATCATCTATCTATCATCTATCATCTATCTATCATCCATCATCTATCTATCATCTGTCATCTATCATCTATCTATCATCTATCTATCTATCATCTATCTGTCTATCTGTCTATCTATCTATCATCTATCATCATCATCTATCTATCATCTATCTATCTATCGTCTATCGTCTATCGTCTATCGTCTATCTATCTATCTATCATCTATCATCTATCTATCTATCTATCTATCTATCTATCTATCTATCATCTATCATCTATCATCTATCTATCTATCTATCTATCTATCTATCATCTATCATCTATCTATCATCTATCTATCTATCATCTATCATCTATCATCCATCTATCTATCATCTATCTATCTATCTATCTATCTATCTATCTATCTATCTATCTATCTATCTATCGTCTATCGTCTATCATCTATCTATCATCTATCTATCATCTATCTATCTATCTATCATCTATCATCTATCATCTATCATCTATCTATCTGTCTATCTGTCTATCTGTCTATCATTTATCATCTATCTAACTATCTATCATCTATCATCTATCATCTATCATCTATCATCTATCATCTATCATCTATCATCTATCATCTATCATCTATCATCTATCTATCTATCTATCTATCTATCTATCTATCTATCTATCATCTATCATCCATCATCTATCATCTATCTATCATCTGTCATCCATCATCTACCTATCATCCATCATCTATCATCTATCATCATCTATCATCTATCATCTATCTATCATCTATCATCTATCTATCATCTATCATCTATCTATCATCCATCATCTATCTATCATCTGTCATCTATCATCTACCAACCTACCTACCTATCCATCCATCCATTCATCCCTCTCTATCTATCTAAAACCATGCCTGGAATACTCCACCCAGTTTTTGGTGAGCACATTACAAGAAAGATGTTGCAACTTTGGAAAAGGCACAAAGAAAAGCAACTAGGATGATTAAGAGCCTGGATTTTAAAACAATTTTAAAACATATGAAGAACGTTTGCAGGAACTGAGTATGGCCAGTCTAGAGATAAGAAGGACTAGGGGTGACAGGACAGCAGTATTCCAGTGTTTGAGAGGCCGCCACAAAGAAGAGACTGGTCAACTTATTCTCCAAAGCACCAGAGGGCAAGACAAGAAACAATGGAGGGAAACTAATCAAGGAGAGAAGCAACCTGGAATTAAGGAGAAACTTCTTGAGGACAATTAACCAGTGGAACAACTTGCTTTCAGAAGTTGTAGGTGTTTCATCACTGGAGCCTTTTAAGAAGAGATTGGACAGCCACTTGTCCGAAATGGTATAGGATCTCCTGCTTGAGCAGGGGGCTGGACTAGAAGACCTCCAAGGTCCCTTCCAGCTCAATTCTAATTAATTAATTCACTGATTAAAAAGTCTTAAAGTTGAATTCATAGCCAAGCCATTTCTCCCCCCAGTGCTTTTGTAACTTTGAACAATCACTAAACGAACAGTTGTAAGTTGAGGCCTATCTATATCTGATTTTATTTAAAAAAGAAAAACAAAACAAAACCCAGAAGCAAACCCCATCAATTCCCACCCAGCCTTTTCACGATGCAAAAGAGAATTTTTCCTTTTTGAGAATTTCTCTTCCTCGCAATTAGCTTCTGGAGCTGATTTCCCCCCCATTCCTTTCTAGACATGAAAACAAAACCCAAGACTGCAGATGATAAAGTCTTAAACTCCATTTCACAGCAGCAACGGAGGGGGGGAAGGGGAGGAATGGGAGCTGGTGGAAACATGCACATCCAGCGTTTATCTGCGCAATCAATAAAACAATGTTAAGTGACAGCCTGAAAAACAGTCTAAAATGAATTTCCTGTATGTGCTGTCAACTACTTTAATAGATTGACCCCAGGAGTATCTGCAGGGGTGAGGTTAAAAAGTCAAGAGGCTGGCAGGGACAGGCGTATCTCTCTCTCTCTCTCTCTCTCTCTCTCTCTCTCTCTCTCTCTCTCTCTCTCTCTCTCTCTCTCTCTCTCTCCCTCCCTCCCTCCCTCCCTCCCTCCCTCCCTCTCTCTCTCTCTCTCTCTCTCTCTTTATACATATAAATAGGCAGTTGTAATACCTCCAACTTGGCCCCCAATGTGCAGTTATCGGCTGGAGAAAAGAAAACTCCCCCAAGAACAGTTTTTAAAGGGAAGAAATTCAGTCCGAACCCAAAGTACATATAAAGTATCAATAAAAACCAACACAAACAACTCTGCGGCAATTAACGAGACAGGGCAGGATAAGGGATTGCAGAATTCAAAAGATAACGAAACACACACAGTTGGGAGGACACCAGAACCTGGATAAGACTTGACAAACCAAAATAATTCACATTTTGCTTCCAGCAAGGAGCTGTGTGCAAACCCCCTCTTTATCCTGTTTTCCCAGCTGCAGCTAATGAAGGGAATCAGGGCTCTTTTCTTCCCCGTTAACTCACGTTGCTCCCTTCTCCATTCCTCCCTGCGTGCCCTAGGATGAAGAGGGGGTGGGCCTGGGTCTTCCTCTGAATGCCCACCTGGACTGTGCCCTTCCCTAGTTTCCTCCACAGCCACCGGAGCCACACTCCCACTCCCTGTTAGCTGTTCCACCTCTCCCTCAGAATCCGATTCCAATAGGGGCATGACAGCAGTCCTCGACTTACGACTTCAAGGGAGCCCCAAATTTTCATTGCTGAGCAAGATGGTGGCTTAGGGAATTGCGCCCCATTTTACGACCTTTGTTGTTAAGTGAATCTCAGCAGTTATTTAGTAGCAACAGCACTTCTAGAGTGCTTCGCAGTGGTTTTACAGCCCTCTCTAAGCGGTTTACAGAGTCAGCCTGTTGCCCCCCAACAATCTGGGTCCTCATTTTACCGACCTCAGAAAGGATGGAAGGCTGAGTCAACCTTGAGCCAGTCAGGATCGAACTGCTGGCAGTGGGCAGAGTTAGCCTGCAATAGCAATAGCACTTAGACTTATATACTGCTTCACATTGGTTTGCAGCCCTCTCTAAGCAGTTTACAGAGTCAGCCTATCACCCCCAACAATTTTGGGTCCTCATTTTACACACCTTGGTAGGATGGAAGGCTGAGTCAACCTTGAGCTGGTCAAGATCGAACTGCTGGCAATGGGCAGTGAGTTAACCTGCAATAGCAATAGCACTTAGACTTATATACCGCTTCACAGTGCTTTTACAGCCTCTCTAAGAAGTTTACAGAGTCACCTTATTGCCCCTAACAATCTGGGTCCTCATTTTACCAACCTTGGAAGGACGGAAGGCTGAGTCAACCTTGAGCCGGTCAGGACTGAACTGCTGGCAGTGGAGAGTTAGCCTGCAATAGCAATAGCACTTAAGACTTATATACCGCTTTACAGTGCTTTTACAGCCCTCTCTAAGCCTCTTGCCCCCAACAATCTCGGTCCTCATTTTATACACCTCAGAAGGACGGAAGGCTGAGTCAACCTTGAGCCTGATGAGAATCGATCTGCCAAATTGCAGGCAGCCGGCAGTCAGCAGATGTAGCCTGCAGTACTACATTCTAACAATTCTGCCACCAAGGCTCATAGTAAACCGTGTTTAGTAACACGGTTGTTAAGTGGATCTGGCTTCACAACGAGTTTGCAGGTCAGAAGGTTGCCCAACGTGACTAACTGGGACACTACAGCCATCATAAATATGAGCCGGTTGCCAAGTGCCCGAATTTCGATCACATGGAGATTATGGAGATGCTACAATGGTCGTAAGTGTGAAAAAGGGTCGTAAGTCCCTTTTTTCAGTGCCATTTTAACTTTGAACAGTCACTAAATGAATGGCTGAAAGTTGGGGACTTACCTGTATGTAAAAAAATGGGAGGGAGGCTTTGTGGGGTGTTGCATCCCCACAATTTCCACATGACCCTGGGGATGCTATAATGGTCATGTGACCAACAATGATAAATCCCCTTTTTCAGTGCCATTGTACCTTCGAATGGTCACTAAAGGAACTGTTGTAAATGGAGGACTACCTGTATGGTAAAAACACCTCTCCCAGGTTTGCCTCTGATCAGCCATGTCACCCAAATTGAAACAACTTCTTTTATCCAAGAAAATGTTGATTCGAGGTAAAGGTAACAGTTCCCCTCGCACATCCGTGGTAGTCGATTCCTTCTCTAGAGGGCGGTGCTCACCTCCGTTACAAAGCCAAAGAGCCAGCGCTGTCCGAAGACGTCTCCGTGGTCATGTGGCCGACATGACTAAATGCCCAAAGACGCCCAGAACGCTGTTCCCTTCCCACCAAAGTGGTCCCCATTTTTCTACTTGCATTTTTTTAAACATGTTTTCAAACTGCTAGGTTGGCAGAAGCTGGGACAAGTAACAGGAGCTCACTCCGTTATGCGGCACTGGGGGTTCAAACCACCAAACTGCCGATCTTTCTGATCGACAAGCTCAGCGTCTTAGCCGCTGAGATTCTAAGTCGTCGTATAAATAGATTTTTTCCTGTAATCCAACCTGGCCCTTCAGGTCTTGAAATTGGTACCCCCAGTCGCCGTTCGGAGTTCTTTTGTCTTGCTGCTGTCTTACACGTCTTCTAGTCTCCCGCGAGAGTAGGAGGTTGGGCTAGATGATCTCCAAGGTCCCTTCTTTTTCTGTTATTGTTACAGGGAAGGACTAGGTGTGACGTGATAGCAGTGTTCCAATGTTTGAGGGTGCCACAGAGAGCAGGGGGACAATCCAATCTACAAAGCCCCCGAGGGCAGGGGAGAATGAGTGCCGAGAAGAGCAACAAAAGTGATTAGGAGACTGGAGGCTATAACATATAAAGAACATTTGATGGAATAGGGTATGTCTAGTCTGATGAAAAGAAGGACTAGAGGGGACATGATAGCAATGTTCTGATATCACATAACAGATAATCAGAGTTGGAAGGGACCTTGTAGGTCATCTAGTCCAGTGGTCGCCAACCAGTGGGCCGCGAGAAAGTTTTGGTGGTCCGCAGAGAAATGTCACCCCCAAAGCACCCCCACATAGCAATTAATCCAGGCTGTGCAGAAACACAAGGCTGCGCTGCCCACATGGCCCGCGGGAACCCTCCCCACCCATTCACTCCTTACCTGGCAAACCTGCCTGCTAAATTGCTATTTTTCCTTTTTTCCGTCCATCAGCTGTTCTGCTGTGCCTGGAGATTTAGATCAGCTAGGAAGCAGGAAATGGTTGCATTTCTAGCTTTCTAGCTAGTCTTTAGATCTTCGGCTCTGCTTTTAAGCACAGCCGAACCTCCCTTAGGACTGAAGTTTCTATTATTCAGTGCAGACTCACGGCAAGCAAATTTTATGTGACAGACTGAGCTAGCCGATGGCAGATAGATAGATCACTGAATGATTCTATGAGCAACTCAATCTGCCTGCCTGCTTTGCTTGATTTTGGGTAAAAATTGCTCTTTTTTGTAAGAAATTCAATATTTATATAAATATTTATAATATTTACATACAAGCCATGCCCAGCCAGTCACATGGCCACCAAGCCACACCCACAAATTAGGTCACGCCCACAGAACCGGTTAGTGGTCCCTGGGATTTAAAATTATGAGTTTGGTGGTCCCTGAGGTCCAAAAGGTTGGTGACCCCTGGCCTAAGGATCCCTTTTTGCAACCTTCTGACAAGCGAAGTTAATGGGAAAGCCCAATTCACTTAACAACCGTGTTACTCGCTTAACAATTTCAGTGATCCACTTAACAACTGTGGCAAGGAAGGTCATAAAATGGGACAAAACTCATTTAACAACTATCTCGCTTAGCAGCAGAAATTTTGAGCTCGGCTGTGGTCGTAATTCGAGGATCTTTTTAACTTTTCTGTTTAACTGCCTTCGTTTTAATTGTCTCATATTACCTTTTTTTTAAAAACACTTTTTATTAGAAATTTTAAATTGCTTTTATCAAATTTTAGTAATCATTTGTTTCTGTACTTTGATAGGGCCCAAGGGCTCTTCAATAAAATTAATGAAATGAAAACTTTTTATTATATCTTAAGCTACTCAGAGTTGCTGTATCTCTGAAATGGGCAACATGCAAATCTAATAAACAAACAAATAAATTCTGCCTTTTTTATGTAAAAACCCAAAGTGGCATTTAGTTAACCTGAGTTAGCCTGTTGTTCCAACCCAGCTAACAATGGATGTAACCTCGTTTTACAGGATTTCTTTTTTGTTTGCCTCCTCGTTTCTTAAACGATGTTTATAAAGCCAGTAAAATCCCAGGGTCTTAACACATGTTAAAATTCCAAATTTGGACTTTTCTCTTCTTCTTCTTTCTCTTTTTTCCTTCCTCTCTTCTGTCATCCTCCCTCATTTCAGCGGTCCTTTTTCCATTAACATTTAAAAAGAAATAAAAAATAAAAATATGTTTGTTATTATTTTCAATTAGAGGATGTGTAGGAAGTTTGCAATACATCCCAACGGGGTCTGCATTTCATTTTGATCAGGAAAGATTAAAATGCTTGAATTCACACTGACATCCGCTTCGCATTACATAGATATAAGCGGAGAAGAGGAGGGGGGAGGCCAAGGGGAGGGGGTTAGCGGGGTACACGCTTGGGCGAAGACTGATTTAAAGCAACAGCCCAGCCGAATAGGTCTGGAGCAAGAAAAAGAGGCAAGGCTGTCGAAGTTGTGTGTGTTGCATTTAAACAACAATTTAGGGCTCCGATATAGGCCATAAAATCCGCCATCCCCTTTCCTCTTGAGTCTGGTTGCCAATGTAAACCCTTCCCTCTTTGAAACGGATCTTCGCCTTAATTATGTTTGCAAAATAGGCTTATCATCCTTGCAGAAATGAACCCTTGATGGTTAGCCTTATTTTGATTCGCTTTATTTGATTTTTTGGCACGCTGCATTTTTTTTGGAATTTATCCCCTCCATACCCCTTGGCTCATTGGAACAATGACACAGGCACGGAGGAATATTCTGCAGGCAGTCCCCGATTTATAACGGTTCAGATAACAGATAATCAGAGTTAGAAGGGATCTTATAGGTCATCTAGTCCAACCCCCTGCCCAAGCGGGAGACCCTACACCATTTCTGACAAATGGCAGTCCGATCTCTTCTTGAGGGTCTCAAGTGATGGCGCTCCCACAACTTCCAAGGGCAACTTCTGTTCCATCGGTTGATTGTTCTCACTGTCAGAAAGTTTCACCTTATTTCCAGGTTGAATCTTTCCTTGTTCATCTATTATTCCTTATCTGGCCTACAGGCCCTTTAGAAAATAGCTTGACTCCTTCCTCTCTGTGGCAGCCCCTCAACTATTGGAAGGCTGCTATCCTGTCTCCCCTGGTCCTTCTCTTCCCTAGACTAGCCAGGCCCAGTTCCTGTAACCGTTCCTCATATGTTTTAGTCTCTAGTCCCCTAATCACCCTGGTTGCTCTTCTCTGTACTTTTTCTAGAGTCACAACATCTTTTTTATAATGTGGTGACCAAAATTGGATGCAGTACTCTAGGCGTGGTCCTACTAAGGCTTTATACAGTGACTTGATCTTGATTGTATCCCTCTGTTAATGCAATTTAGGATTATTTGATGGTTCAAAGTTGCAACGTCGCCGGAAAAAAGGGACAGATGACCGTTTTTTTTCACACTTACGATTGTGGCAGCTTCCCCATTTTAGTCACATGATCAAAATTCAGATGCTTGGCAACTGACTCACACTTATTTATTTTTAATTATTATTATTTAATTAACTTTTCATTGTTTATTATATGCAACAAATCCATTCCATTTCAATCATGCATCGACCAGATACATATTTCAATGATTTAACCATTATAAATGATATTCTTCTTATCAAATCTCACAATACATCAATAATCACAGTCTCATATAAATAAGAGTATCGTATATATCTATTAAAATTATTTAACTTTTATAAATTTCTTATCAAACCTAACAATGCATCAATAAACACATTCCCAGATAAATAATTGCATAGTCAAGACCTTGTTGATGATCCAAACTCTGTCAAGGATCTTGGAGTACTCATCTCTAATGATCTAAGTGCTAGAGCCCACTGTAACTACATAGCCAAAAAGGCATTAAGAGTTGTTAACCTAATCTTACATAGCTTTTTCTCTGGTAATATTACACTAATAACTAGAGCATACAAAACATTTGCTAGACCAATACTCGAATACAACTCATCAGTCTGGAACCCACATTACTTATCTGACATTAACACAGTTGAGAAAGTCCAGAAATATTTCACAAGAAGAGTTCTCCAGTCCTCTACTCATTGTAGAATACCTTATGCCACCAGACTTGAAATTCTAGATCTAGAAAACCTAGAACTATGCCGCCTTCGGTCCGATCTAAGTATAGTATATAAAATCATACATTGCAATGTCCTACCTATCAATGAATACTTCAGCTTCAACCATAACAACACAAGAGCAAAAGATACAAACTCAAGGTTAATCGCATCAAACTTGATTACAGGAAATACAACTTCAGCAACAGAGTGGTCAATGTCTGGAATACTCTGCTTGACTCTGTGGTTTCTTCCCCAAACCCCAAAAACTTTAACCTTAGACTGTCTACTGTTGACCTCACCCCTTTCCTAAGAGGTCTGTAGGGGGCGTGCATAAGCGCACCAATGTGCCTACCGTCCCTGTCCTATTGTTTCTTTTATTTTTATTTTTATTATATGTACCCATGTATTCATAACTATGTTTTTACTTATACCTATCATCTTGTAAGCAATTGACAAAAATAAATAAATAAAATATATCTATTACATTAATTTCTCTAATTGCTCTATAAATACATCAAATCCCTTTTAATTTGTTCTGTTTTCTATCCATTGATAAAACTGATTCCATACCATGTAATATTCAGTTTCTTCTTTTACTTTGATTTCTAGTGTCAAACTGTTCTTTTCTTACTGACTCACATCTATGACAGTTGCAGAGTCTGGGGGTCATGTGATCCCCTTTTGCGACCTTGGGACAAGTCAATGAGGAAGCCAGATTCACTTAATAACAGGGTAACCACTTAACAACTTCAGGAACTTCTTCTGCGGCCGGCAAGGCTTTCCTTAAGGCCTCTGCAGCCGATAATAGAGCTCTGGATTGATCTGGGGCTCTGTTTATCAGCTACAGAAGCCTTTAGGAAAGCCTTGCCAGCCTCGCTGGCTGCAGAAGAAATGGGCCGGCAAGGCAGGTGTCGGGGTGTGCGAGGCCTGGCTACAACTGTCCAAAGGTAGGTAGTAGGGCAGCTCCACTCCCCCATCCCTACCCTTGCTTAATTTTTACACGTGCGCCCTGGAGTGGGCAGG
Organism: Notechis scutatus; assembly: GCF_049901735.1. NCBI lineage: Eukaryota > Metazoa > Chordata > Lepidosauria > Squamata > Elapidae > Notechis > Notechis scutatus. Next base: position 7,761,942 of record NC_142009.1, read on the forward strand.
ATCTTAATTAGGGCTTATTTTTTGGGGTAGGGCTTATATTGGGCACACATGTAAAAATCAAGCTAGGACTTACTTTCAGGGTAGGTCGTATTTTCAGGGAAACAGTGTAGCTGTAGTAATGAAAGCTTCCTTGGAGGGAGAATTTGTTGAGATCCCTCCCTCTCATCCCCAAAGCTAGTGTGGGTAGCAGAGAAGATGCAGGATGAGACCCAAGTCTTTCCCTAAGCTACAAAAGGATGGTCCAAATGACAAAAACAGTTGTGTTCCTCTTGTGTTGTAAGGGTTAGGATTGTGCAATCCATAGTATTCAATAGAAGAGAACATAAATATATACAGCTGACTCCACATCCAAGGTTGGAACATAGAATAACAGAGTTGGAAGGGACCTTGGAGGTCTTCTACCCTGTTTCCCTGAAAATACGACCTACCCCTAAAGTCAGTCCTAGCTTGATTTTTACACTTGCGCTCAATATAAGCCCTAACCCCAAAATAAGCCCTAATTAAGATCCCACACACTTCAGAGTGGATGGGTTAAAAATTAAGCTAGGGTGGGGATGGAGGTGGTGGAGCTGCCCTACTACTTACCTTTGGACAGTTGTAGCCAGGCCTCGCACACCCTGACATCTGCCTTGCCGGCCCATTTCTTCTGCAGCCGGCAAGGCTGGCAAGGCTTTCCATAAGGCCTTTGTAGGTGATAAATAAACTCTGGATCAATCCAGAGTTCTGTTGTCCACTGCAGAGGGCCTTCAGGAAAGCCTTGCCAGCCACAGAAGAAGTTCCTGAAGGCCTCTGACAGCGAAAAGGAGGCCGGGGGCGACATGCACAAGTAAGGTTACTCAGTGGATGACACGCCCTGAAAATAAGACCTGGTGCCTTTTTTGGGTGGCAAAAAATATATATATAAAACTGGGTCTTATTTTGGGGGAAACATGGTAGTCCAACTCCCTGTTTGAACAGGAGATCCCATCCCATTTCAAGCAAATGATTGTTCAATCTTTTTCTTAAAAACTTCTGGTTTGCATCACACAACCTGCTTGTGAAACAAGAGCCACTGTCAGATCCCAGCCAGCCAGTGACTCAGAACTGAATCAATTAAGACAAACATTTTAATCAGCTAAAAGGATTTTATTTTTTTAAAGAAAGGTGTGCGTGTAATTTATTTGAAATTATCCTGGGTGACTTTTACAAACCAAGGAAACCTGGATTTCCGTTGATTATCCTGACTCTTTGGCTCCACCAAACCCCCTGTTCATTCATATATATATATATATATATATATATATATATATATATATATATATGTATGTATGTATGTATGTATGTATGTATGTATGTATGTATGTATGTAGATATAGATATAGATATAGATATAGATATAGATATAGATATAGATATAGATATAGATATAGATATTTGTTTTCTTAAGTTTTCGTGGGTATTTATATGTATAGTATTCAGCTTTGTAATGATGTGGGAAAATACCCGAACAAAGCTGAATACCATACAGATATAGATATATAGTTAGATAGATAGATATAGATATATAGATATAGATATAGATATTGTATGTTTGTATCCTTGAATGTATTCCTTGCATTTGCAGAAGGCGTTTTCTCAAAGAAGAGAGCAGAGGGGGTTTTGAACGGCGTTTCTCACAACATATAGGTAGCCCTCGACATACGACCACAAATAAGCTGGGGTGGGATTCAGCCGGTTCGGGCCAGTTCAAGTGAGCCTGATGTTAAATTTACATCTGGTTCGCTGAACCGGTAGTTGAACCAACCGGCTGGCCACACCCACCCCAGCCCTCCTCTCAGGAATCTGCACGCAGCCTGTTTTGGATACAGGTAAGAATAGGGTCCGCGTGGAGGCTCAGGCAGGGGAAATTCCCCTGCTGTCTGGGGAATTCTGGGAGTTGAAGTCCACGCATCTCAAAGCTGCTGAAGTCGAGAAATTGTGACTTAGATGGGCTCCCCCAAAATCCAAATATACTGAAAACTGTTTTCTAACTTCACCAAAGTGAAGCAAAATAAATAAACATAAATTAAGTAAAAGTTAGAAGGGGGATGTCTCACTCACTCACCCCTTCCTCCTTTTTTCCTCCCTGGGTCTTCAGTTCACAATAATAAAAAAATCACACAAAAAAACTTCTTTTCTTCCTGGTGTTTTATTCTCTTTAACACAAAATCACTGTACAGTCAATTTATGTTGAGAAGAAAATTCAGGCCCAGCAATTTATGATTGGGGCGCCCTCTTCTGGCTGAGCCTGTTAAGTCATTTTAAACTTGTATCGGTGAGAAATAATGCACACAATTATTGCTATTGCATTGCTATTGATTTGTTCAATTTATTTGCAGCCTATCTCGCTGTGAGGGCACCCAATGTGGCTTCCAACAATAAAAACAGAGAAATGAAATGAAGTGTAAACATAACAGTAGTAACACAGTAGAGCGCAAGCATTATTAGAGTATTATAGACAACACAATTGGAAGGGACCTTGGAGGTCTTCTAGTCCAACTCCTCAAGCAGGAGACTCTAGGAAAAGCCGCGTTTGGTGGGTTGGAAAGAGCTTGTCATGCCCCTGGTGGAGACTGACTCTGAGGGAGAGGAGGAACAGCCGACAGGGAGTGGAAGTGTGGCTCCGGAGGTTGTGGAGGAGGCTGGGGAAGGGCAGAGGCCAGCTGACCAGGCCCATCCCCTATCCATCCTAGGGCACACAGGGAGGAGAGGATAAGGGAGAGACGTGGTCTACTTGGAAGGAGAGGGCCTTGATCCTCTTCATGGGCTGCAGCTGTGACAACTGAATAAGAGTTTGGACCTGCGTACAGGCGAACGCTGGAAACAAAGCATGGAAATATCTCTAGCTTATGGTTCCTCTCTGAGTTTGGGGTCCTTCCCAGTGTGTGTTATCTGTGGATGTCCTCCAACACTTATCTTGCCTAGTTTGTGTTGCTTTTTTCCTTCTTCTTGTAACTGTTTGTGTGGGAGTTTTTTGTCTTCCGTCAAGAATATTCGGAGCTTGGAAGCAAAGTGAAGGAATAAAAGGGCCTTCACCTGTTTTCTGTGACTGTGTTTGCTTTGTATCCCACACCCTGGGTCATCACAGAGCTTTTCCTAGGTGAGACAGGTGTATCATTTGAGACTCTACCTGGGAAGAATTATTTAGAAATACAAGTAGTCCTCAATTTACAATCAGTTGATTAGCAACTGGTCAAAGTTATGACAGATCCCTTCAAAAGCTATTTACGACCCAGTTTCGAAGTTCTGGAAAAACAATAGCAATGCTTCACTTACCATCTCTGGCAGGAAAAGTTGTAAAATAGGACAAAAAAACTTACTTATTCATTGCTTAGCCATGGAAATTTTGGGCTCAGTTATGGTCATAAATCAAGGACTAATCTCTCTCTTTCTTCCAAATTACTCTGGCTAGACACCCTACTTCTTTGGCTCAACTCATATACAGCTGATCTATCCAGCTGATCGCTAAGAGTAGATACTGACTTGACTGGATGTAATCAATTAATTAATTTGTCAGTAAATCCCCTCCAGTGTTTGTTTTGGCTTCATCTAGAATTGGCAGATGAACTGTAAATGATTATGTCAGAAAAATACGTCTTGCCGAACAGAAAAGAGTAACGCTGGCCATCTTTGTCCTAAACTCAATCATTTTTGATTAGTTGTACGTTTTCCAAGTTGGCCGTTCAACCAGCTTGTAAAAAGAAAGCACAGAATCAACCAATCAGAATAGAGCTGGAAGGGACCTTGGAGGTCTTCTAGTCTAGCCCCCTGCTCAAGCAGAAGAACCCAGACCATTTCAGACAAGTGGCTGTCCAGTCTCTTCTTAAAGGTCTCCAGTGATGGAGCACCCACAGCTTCTGTTCCACTGGTTAATTGTCCTCACTGTGAGGAAGTTTCAACTTAATTCCAGGTTGCTTCTTTCCTTGATTAGTTTCCATCCGTTATTTCTTGTCTTGCCCTCTGATGAAAATAAGCTGAGCCCCTCCTCTTCGTGGCAGACCCTCAAATACTGGAAGACTGCTATCATGTCCTCCCCGAGTCCTTCTTTTCTCCAGACTAGCCAAACCCAAATCCTGCAATTGTTCTTCATATGTTTTAGTCTCCAGGCCTTTAATCATCTTAGCTGCTTTTCTTTGCACTTTTTCCAAAGTCTCAACGTGTTCTTTGTAATGTGGCGACCAAAACTGGATGCGGTATTCCAGGTGTGGCCTTACTAAGCCTTTATAAAGAGGTACTAATACCTCACGTGATTTTGATTCTGTGCCTCTGTTTATACAGCCAAGAATTGTATCAGCATTTTTTGGCTGCTGCCTCACCCTACTGGCTCAATGTTTAAAGGATCGTCCACTAGACTCCAAAGTCCCTCTCACAGTGACTGTTTTTGAGCCAAATTATAATCCTGGGGCTAGAAGACACCCTGAAGCAGTGGTGGGATTCAATTTTTTTTCCTACTGGTTCTGTGGGCGTGGCAGGGGAAGGATACTGTAAAATCTCCAGTCAGAGGTGAGATTTGCTGGTTCTCCGAACTGCTCAAAATTTCTGCTACCGGTTCTCCAGAACTGGTCAGAACCTGCTGAAAATACCCACCTCTGCCCTGAAGGTCTTCTAGTCCAAACCTGACCAAGGCAGGAGGCCTTATAGCAGTGGTGGCTAGCCTTTTGGGGCTCCTGTGCAGAAAATGGTGCATGTGCTCGCATGCACGCGCTTGCATGCCAGCACCCGGAAGGCAATATGTGCCCCCCCCACGCCCCCTGCGCGTGCACGCGTGATCCCCCCCGGTGCTTCCTTACCTTCACTGCGCATGCGCGCGCCTCCCAGCTTATTTTTGACATATTTGAGGGCTTTTTTGGCCTCCCAGAGGCTCGAGGGAAGCCTCTGCAGCCTTTGGAGGCTGATAAACAGGCCCGTTTCATCAGTGAAACTGTTTATCGGCCTCCAAAGGCTGCAGAGGCTTCCTTCGAGCCTCTAGGAGGCCCCCCCCCAAAAGGCCTCAAATAGGCCGAAAATCAACTGTGAGGCGTGCGCATGCACAGTGCAGGTAAGTTTTGCTGGGGCTCACGTGCCCGCACCACCTGTGGCACATGTGCCATAGGTTCGCCGTCATGGCCTTATAGCATCCTGGACAAATGATCAGGGCCCAGATCAATGAAACCACCACCCCCTTTCACCTGAAGGCAAAGAATCTTTTTGGCTATAGCTGTTGCGGCTGGTGGCCATTTTATTTACTCAGGAAGCCCTTGGGGCTGCGTCTTCCTGGGGCATTCTGGGACAGTGGGCTGGCAGGGCGAAGCCGAATGTTTGAACACCAGCTGCATCTTTTTAATGTTTTGTTTACACGAAGCAAGATGATTGAGACCGAGCGACAAAAGGTTGAAAAATCTCCTTGGAGTGATAAAATGAGGATGAGTGAGAGGAATAGTTAAAGAACAGATTTATTGCTGACAATAAAAACAGGAAGGGGTTAAAGACGTGGAAGTAAAACGGTGGCACATGTTTATATGATTACAAGTCTCCAAGGAGAGAGAGAAGAATACGCCAAATCTTTTCCTCTCAACGGAACATAACAAAATACAGGTAGTCCGTGTAGTGACTGTTCAAAGTTACAACGGCAATGAAAAAAGTAACTGATGACCTTTTTTCACACTTATGTCTGCATGGTCACATGATCAAAATTCAGATGCTTGGCAGCTGATTCATATTTATGACAGCTGCAGGGTCGTGTGATACAACTTCAGGGATTGGCTTAACAAATATGGCACGAAAAGTTGTCAAAACGCACTTAATGGATTTTTCACTTAACATAATTGGGGGGCTCAAAATTGTGGTTGTAAGTTGAGGACTACCGTAACAATAATAACAGTCATCATTGGAACACCATCATCATCATCCTCTTTTAATGACCCTATATTCCCTTGTAGGGTGGAGGAATCTGTGCAACTGAATGGAGCTGAGTGTTTACTGGCCAGATGCCCTTCCTGTCACCAATGCGGAGTTTTGTTCAGCAGATATATATTCTCAGTGTGCCCAGAGAGAGAAATATCTGCCTCTACCCAGGATCGAACTCACAGCTTCCTGATTGTGAGGTGAGAGCTCCACTTCTAGGCCACCGCACCACTCTCATCACTGGAACACTATCAGCTATTGGCATTGACAAAATCACCATCAGTCAGTTGCAAAAGGCAGCTTTACTCAGAACAGCTGATATCTTACGATGATACCTCTAACATTGCCATGCCTCTGTCGGAGTCTGAATCGGAGGAGGAAGACGAATAGCTGACAGGGAGTGGGAGTGTGGCTCCGTTGGCTGTGGAGGAAACTGGGGAAGGGCAAAGTCCAGCTGGGCAGAGCAGGAAAGAGGTAGAACAAGGGAGAGGGAGTTCAGAGGAAGACCCAGGCCCACCCTGTCTTCATCCTAGGGCACGCAGGGAGAAACAGAGAAGAGAGCAACCTGGGTTGCGTGGCTTACGTGGGGAGGAAAGGGCCCTGATTCCCTTCATTAGCCATAGCTGGGAAGACAGTTTAGAAGAGATGCAAGCTGATTGCGGCATCTGCTGGGAACAAACGTGAGTTTATCTTGTGTTGACTATTGTTATCTGTGTTCCTGGCATCCTCGCAACTGTGTTGAATTACAGTTGTTCCTCCACATCCGGAATTCCTTCTCTTGCCCTGCTGGATTAATTACCTCATCTTGCCTTGATTTGACTTGTAGTTACAGTTTTTGTTGACCACGTTTTGGACTTGATTCTCTACAGCCAAAGGCTTTCATGGTTAAGATGGAATAGAACTCACCGTCTCCTGGTGATTGACCCAAAGTCACCCAGTTGACTTTCATGGTTAAGATGGAACTAGAACTCACCGTCACCTGGTGATTGGCTCAAAGCAATCCAGCTGGCTTTCATAGCTAAGGCAGGACTAGAACTCCCAATCTCCTGCTTTCTAGCCTGATGCCTTAACCACTAGACCAAATTGGCTCCCCTTGTCCTGTACCAGTATAAATTGGAGGATGGCTATAAAATGTAGCTTTTTCCTTTGGGCAAACAGGTAGTTCAAGTTATCAATGCTTTCTCAACCCCTGCCTCACCTGTTCGAGCAGTTTTTTTTTTTTTTTTTGTTTTTAAATAAAGGTGCTTCATCGGGATAATCCACCTGTTTGGCACCATTGAAAAGACGGTCTCGGAGAACAAGATTTTTTATTTTATTTTATTTTTATTTATTTGTTTGTCAAGCATGTATGAGAAAACAAGTATAAGTATGAACATAACATACAAACATATAAGTATAAACAGGTATGAGTATATACATAATAAATGAGTTCAAATAAATGGGAAGAGTAGGACGGTGAGCATGCTGGTGCACTTATGCAATCAAATCATAGTAGGAAACAGCCAATATGAATCGTAAGGATACAAGCGACAAAGTTACAGTCATACAGTCACAAGTGGGAGGGGATGGGTGACAAGGAGTGATGAGAAGATTAACAGTAATAGTAGTGCAGACTTTGTAAATAGTTGAACAGTGTTGAGGGAATTACTTGTTTAGCAGAGTGATGGCATTCAGGAAAAAAACTGTCCTTGTGTCTAGTTGTTCTGGTGTGCAGTGCTCTATAGAGTCATTTTGAGGGTAGGAGTTGAAACAGTTTATGTCCAGGATGTGAGGGGTCTGTAAAATATTTTCACAGCCCTCTTTTTGACTCGTGCAGGATACAGGTCCTCGATTTGAGGATATGACAACAGAGTCAGGGAGTGAGTTCCAGGCATTGACCACTCTGTTGCTAAAGTCATATTTTCTGCAATCGAGTTTGGAGCGGTTTACGTTGCGTTTGCATCTATTGTTTGCCCGTGTGTGTGTTATTGTTTTTAAGCTTAGATCAGACCGTAGCCGGCGTAGTTCTAGCTTGCCCAATTTCCAGCCTGATAGCACAAGGTATTCTATAGCGAGAAATATTACTTCTCCAGTCTTGAACCCATTTGCAAGGGGTTAATGGTCGTCGGGGGTGTGTGTGTGTCTGGGCTGGGGAAGAGAAAGGGGGCTTAGAGAGCAGGACGCCTGGCCTTACGGACAGTAGACAGTCTTTTGTCCACAGGCTGCTGTCTGACGCCTCCCAGTCCAGCAGGCAGGCCTCCTGTCTCCTACACAAAGGGAAACTGGGTTGATCCACTCAGCGGAGTGTCCAATTAGAGGCATCTGCGCTGGTGTTTTTCTCTTAACTGGAATTTCCCTCCCATCCCACCCTCCCGCCTTCCCCAGGGCTGTTGTCTCCCAATTAACGGCTCTGCACACTCAAGGGGAACAGAGGTCTTTGTTTGGGGGGGCATATTAACAGAGATCGCCATACACAATGTTTGTACGGTATCCGTGGATGTTTACAGCAGGAGACGGAGGGAGGGCTCCTGGGGTGGAGCCCGACACGTTTGGAGTGAGCTCCCCCAACAGGAAGTGACTTTATTCTGCTGAATTGGGTCTTGGAAGGTTAGATTAGATTAACAGAGTTGGAAGGGACCTTGTAGGTCATCTAGTCCAACCCCCCGGCCAAGCAGGAGACCTTACACCATTTCTGACAGATGGCAGTCCAGTCTCTTCTTGAAAGCTTCAGGGATGAAGCTCCCACAACTTTCGAAGGCAACTTCTGTTCCAGAGGTGGGTATTCAGCAGGTTCCGACCAGTTCTGAAGAACCGGTAGCGGAAATTTTGAGTAGTTCAGAGAAACCGGCAAATGCCGCCTCTGACTGGCCCCGCCCCCATCTCTTCTCTGCCGCCCATTGAATCCCAGCTGATCGGCTGGGTCTTCTTTGGTTGCCCTGCACAGAAGAATGGAGCTGGAAAGCAGGTTAGTGAGGTGGGGAGGGAATGGGGATTTTGCAGTAACCTTCCCCTGCCACGCCCACCAAGCCACGTCCACAGAACTGGTAGTAAAATTTTTTGAATCCCACTACTGTTCTGTTGCATTGGTTGATTATTCTCACTGTCAGAAAATTTCTCTTTATTTCCAGGTTAAATCTCTCCTTGATCAGTTTCCATTAATTATTCCTTGTCTGGCCTTCAGGTGCCTTGAAGAATAGCTTGACCCCCTCCTCCTTTCTGTGGCAGCCCCTCAAATATTGGAAGATGCTATTCTGTCTCCCCTGGTCCTTCTCTTCACCAGACTAGCCATGTCTAGTTCCTGTAACCATTGTTTATATGTTTTAGTCTCTAGTCCCCTGATCATCCTGGTTGCTCTTCTCTGTACTTTTTCTAGAGTCTCAACATCTTTTTTATAATGTGGTGACCAAAAGTGGATGCAGTACTCTAGGTGTGGCCTTACTAAGGCTTTGTAGAGTGGTATTAGTACCCTCCCTTGATCTCGATTGTATCCCTCTGTTAATGCTACTTAGGATTGCATTAGCTTTTTTGGCTGCTGCTGCACACAGCTGGCTCCTATTTACCTGGTTGTCCTCTAAGACTCCAAGTTCCCTCTCACAGCTACTGCGATTGAGCCTGGTTTCACCCAGTCTATATGTGTCTTCTGTGAGTCTTCTGTTTAAGGGGTATCAAAGATCCAATTTAGTGGTGGGATTCAAAATTTTTTACCACCGGTTCTGTGGGCATGGCTTGGTGGGCGTGGCCAGGTGGGTGTGGCCATGTGATTGGGTGGGCATGACTTTTTTTTTTGCAGCCACCCCTCCCCCACATGTTTTTTGGTCCTTCCAGGCCTTAGAGGAGCCCTTGGGGGGTGTTTTTGCTCCTAGGAGGCTCCTCTGGGGCTCAGGAAGGCAAAAAATGGAGGGGGGGGCCTGAGTCCCTCGCTCCATTTTTTGTCTTCCTGGGCCTCAGCAAGGGGAATCCCGGCACAGCTGATCGTATGAACAGCTGATTGTCGGGAGAGGGGGAAAAAAAGAAAGAAATACCTTAAGGGGCGAGAGTCAGGTGGGCGGAGTGAGCGAGCATCGGGTGGGTGGGGTAAGTGAGCCAGCGGCAACTGGGCGACTGGGTGGGTGGGGGCCTGGCCAGCCAGAACTTCCTACCGGTTTGGCGACCCAGACCAAATCCTTGCTACCGGTTCGCTCGATCTGGTACGAACCGGCTGAATACCACCACTGATCCAATTGCCTCTGTCCAGTTGTCTTTTGAAAAAAGAACCTTTGGGATAACCAGTATCTGGATGACTGAAAATCTCCATAGAATCAGAACGGAAGAAACTTCTTGGATGAGAAGCAAAACGTCTTCAGAGAAAAAACGAGAGAGTCCAGTTGCTGGCTTGGGAATTCTGGGAGTTGAAGTCCACACGTCGGAAAGCTGTCAAGCTTGAGAAATAACTACCATCCAGCCTCTTGCAAACTTCCAGCCTCTTGCAAACCTCCTTACATTTTTGATTGTCTTGAAATTTGTCCTTATATTTAAATTAAATCTAAATAGTTGCAATTTACCCCCATGTCTGGGTCCAGTTTTGCAACCCCTAACTAAGAGCTTTTCTCTGTCCCTCAACACTGACATTCCAAAACAGCAAAAAAATTCACTCTATTTTTGGACCCCCGAATAAATCTGCCTAGATAGGCATCAGAGCCCTGGCATTGTATCTATAATTCTGTTTTTAGTCTGAGGAACACTTCCCTTTTCTTTCATTCCAGGTTCCTTGCCTAATTAAAGCTGTTTTATTTTTATTTATTTATTTATTTTGATTGGTCAATCACTTATAATAGGTATAAACATAGTTATGAATACATGTATATAGTTATGAATACATATATACATAGTTATGAATACATGAAATGGGTACATATAAGAAAAATAAAAGAAACAATAGGACAGGGATGGTAGGCACGTTGGTGCGCTACAGACCTCTTAGGAAAGGGGTGAAGTCAATAGTAGACAGTCTAAGGTTAAAGTTTTTGGGGTTTGGGGAAAAAACCACAGAGTCAGGTAGAGTATTCCAGACATTGACCACTCTGTTGCTGAAGTCGTATTTTATTTTATTTATTTATTTTATTTATTTGATTTATTTGATTTGTCAATTGTTTACAAGATAATAAGTACAAGTGTATACATAGTTGTGAATATATGTAATGGGTACATATAAGAAAAATAATAGAATAAGAGAAACAATAGGACAGGGACGGTAGGCACGTTGGTGCGCTTTATGCACGCCCCTACAGACCTCTTAGGAAAGGGGTGAGGTCAATAGTAGACAGTCTAAGGTTAAAGTTTTTGGGGTTTGGGGAAGAGACTACAGAGTCGGGTAGAGTATTCCAGACATTGACCACTCTATTGCTGAAGTCGTATTTCCTGCAATCAAGTTTGGTGCGGTTTACTTTGAGTTTGTATCTGTTGTGTGCTCTTGTGTTGTTATGGTTAAAGCTGAAGTATTCATTGACAGGTAGGACATTGCAATGTATGATTTTATATACCATGCTTAAGTCGGACCGAAGACGGCGTAATTCAAGGTTTTCTAGTTTTAGAATTTCGAGTCTGGTGGTATAAGGTATTCTACAACGAGTAGAAGAGTGGAGAACTCTTCTTGTGAAATACTTCTGGACTTTCTCAATTGTCCTAATATCACATACGTAATAAGGATTCCAGACTGATGAACTGTATTCGAGTATTGGTCTAGCAAATGTTTTGTATGCTCTGGTTAGTAGTGAGATATTACCAGAGAAAAAGCAACGTAGGATTAGGTTAACAACTCTTAATGCCTTTTTGGCTATGTAGTTGCAGTGGGCTCTAGCACTTAGATCATTAGAGGTGAGTATTCCCAGGTCCTTTACAGAGCTTGGGTCATCAACAAGATCTTGACTATTCAGCTTGTATTTTATTTTCTGATTTTTTTACCAATATGTAAGACAGAGCATTTATTTGTTGAGATTTGAAGTTGCCATATGTTAGACCATTCAGATACATAGTCTAGGTCTTTTTGTAGGGTAGTAGTATTGTCTGTGGTATTGAACAGCTTTACATCATCAGCGAAGAGAACGCAATTGCTCTTGATATGATCACAAAGGTCGTTTATGTAGATTATGAAGAGAGTTGGTCCTAGAACACTGCCTTGGGGAACACCACTATTGACAGGTACTGGATTTGATAGGGCGTTCCGATTTTGACCATTTGTTGTCTGTTTGACAGGAATGCTTCTATCCAGTTATTCAGTTGTCCAGAGATACCATAAGATTTTATTTTTAGGAGTAGTTTGTCGTGTACCACTGAATCAAAGGCTTTACAGAAGTCTATGTAGATTGCGTCTATTGCTTTGCCCTGGTCGAGTTGTGTAGTCCATATGTTTTTGCAGTGTAAGAGTTGCAGATTACAGGATAGTTTTTTTCTGAAACCAAATTGTTTATTGGAGAGTAGGTTGTTTGTCTCTAAATGGAGGATGATGGATTGGTTAATAATTGATTCCATGACTTTACAGGTGACGCAGCATAAGGAGATTGGTCTGTAATTTTCAACTAGGCTTGGGTCTCCTTTTTGAAGATAGGGATGACTGTGGCTTGTAACCATAGGTTAAGCAAGGAGCTGGTCCTGAAAGATTTTTCAAAGATTATGCTTAGAGGTTTGGCTATGGCAGTGGATAGCTTTCTTAAGAAGTAGGCACATATTCCATCCGGTCCAATAGATAGAGATGGTTTTAGATTGCGTAGTGCTTTTTCAATGTTGTCTACTGTAAAATCGATATGTATTAGATCATTGTTGTTATCTGTGGTACGGCTAGGAAACATTGGGCATGATCCATTACTGTTTACAAACACTGAGCCGAAGAATGTGTTAAAGATGTTGGCTTTAATGGTGTCGTCGCTGCAGTCTTTACCATCAGGTCCTATCAAGGGAGGGATGGACCTTGAGTCTTTTAATTTGTTGTTTACAAAATTGTAAAAAGCACGGGTGGAATTGGTGCTTAGAAGGTTTTCCTCTTGTTTAATGTGATGATTGGTGCATTCGGTCTTTATCTGGTGGCATAAATTTTTGTATCGGTTTTTGAAATTAGCAACGTGACCAGATTTGTTTTTCCGCCAGAGTGATCTCTTTTTGGATTGAAGTTTCCTTATTGATATGGGTAATCTGCTTTTTTGTTTTGTTTTTGGAGTTGTTGTTGGAAGATATAGTTTGATGACTCTTTTGACTTCAAGTAAAAAAATGTTGTAATGGTCTTCAACAGTATTGCATTCCTGCAATCAAGTTTGGTGCGGTTAACCTTGAGTTTGTATCTATTGTGTGCTCTTATGTTGTTATGGTTGAAGCTGAAGTATTCATTGACAGGTAAGTCATTGCAATGTATGATTTTATATACCATACTTAGATCAGACCGAAGACGGTGTAGTTCAAGGTTTTCTAGGTCTAGAATTTCAAATCTGGTGGCATAAGGTATTCTACAATGATTAGAGGACTGGAGAACTCTTCTTGTGAAATATTTCTGGACTTTCTCAACTGTGCTAATATCAGATATGTAATGTGGGTTCCAGACTGATGAGCTGTATTCGAGTATTGGTCTAGCAAATGTTTTGTATGCTCTAGTTAGTAGTGTGATATTACCAGAGAAAAAGCTACGTAGGATTAGGTTAACAACTCTTAAATGCCTTTTTGGCTATGTAGTTACAGTGGGCTCTAGCACTTAGATCATTAGAGATGAGTATTCCAAGGTCCTTTACAGAGCTTGGATCATCAACAAGATCTTGACTATTCAACTTGTATTTTATTTACTGATTTTTGTTGCCAATATGTAAGACAGAGCATTTATTTGTTGAGATTTGAAGTTGCCATTTGTTTGACCATTCTGATACATAGTCAAGATCTTTTTGAAGGGTAGCAGTATTGTCTGTGGTGTTGAACAGCTTTACATCATCAGCGAAGAGAACGCAGTTGCTCTTAATGTGATCACAGTGTCAGCCAATGCTGGCCAAATCCTCACAAGTTTATTAATAAGGTCACGAAGGTCAAGATTTTGTCTTTCTTGCCATTCCCCCCCCCCCTCAGAAAGGCCCTCATTAAGGGTTGAATGAGCGATGGTTGTTCCAGACTATGGGAAAAATTTATAAAAGGCTGCATTCCTCTGGTTTCTAGTAGATCGGTCCATCACATTTAAATCACTGATGGGGTGGTATCGAAACAACAGTTGCTGGTTCGGGAAGGAAACATAATGATAGAATTGGAAGGCACCTTGGAGAGAATAGAGTAGAATAGAAATTAGAATAGAAATTAGAATAGAATAGAATAAAAATTAGAATAGAGTAGAATAGAAATTAAAATAGAATATAGTAGAAATTAGAATAGAATAGAATAGAAATTAGAATAGAATAGACATTAAAATAGAATAGAATAGAATAGGAAAATAGCACTAGCACTTAATACCACTTCACAATGCTTTACAGCCCTCTCTAAGTGGTTTCCAGAGTCAGCCTATTGCCACCGCAACAATCTGGGTCCTCATTTTACTGGCCTCGGAAGGACGGAAGGCTGAGTCGACCTTGAGCACGCTGAGATTTGAACTGCCAAATTGCAGTCACCTGCCAGTCAGCAGAAGTAGCCTGCAGTACTGCACTCTAACCACTGTGCCACCGTGGCTCATAAAAATAGAATAGGAAAACAGAATAGAAATTAGAATAGCATAGAATAGAATAGGAAAAAAGAATGGAATAGAATAGAAATTGGAATAGAATAGAATAGAATAGAATAGAATAGAATAGAATAGGAAAATAGAATAGGAAGAATAGAATAGAAATTAGAATAGAATAGGAAATAGAATAGGAAAACAGAATGGAACAAAATAGAATAGAATAGAATATATGGAATGAAGTGGAATGGAATAAAATAGAATAGCAATTAGAATAGAATAGAATAGGAATAAGATTAGAATAGAATAGAATAGAATAGAATAGAATAGAATAGAATAGAATAGAATAGAATAGAATAGAATAGAATAGAATAGAATAGAATAATTGGAAAGAAACTTGGAGGTCTTCTAGAATAGAATAAAATATAGAATAGAATATACAATATAATTGAAAAAGTGACTTATGACAGGATCTCCCACATGACTGTCACAGCGTCCCCATGGTCACATGATCTAAAGTCAGGCATCTGGCAACCAGCATGTATTTATGAGCCGCAGTGGCGCAGTGGTTAGAGTGCAGTACTGCAGGCTATTTCTGGTGACTGCCAGCTGCCTGCAATTTGGCAGTTCAAATCTCACCAGGCTCAAGGTCAACTCAGCCTTCCATCCTTCCACGGTGGGTAAAATGAGGACCCAGATTGTTGGGGACAAGAGGCCTGACTCTGTAAACCGCTTAGAGAGAGAGGGCTGTCAAGCACTGTGAAGCGGTATATAAGTCTAAGTGCTATTGCTATTGCTGGCAAATTCTGCCCACTGCCAGGAGTTTGATTCCGACTGGCTGATGGTTGGCTCAGCCTTCCACCCTTCTGAGGTGGGTAAAATGAGGACTCAGAAAGTTGAGGGCCATAGGCTGACTCTGTAAACTGCTTAAAGAGGAATGTAAAGCACTGTGAAGCGCTATATAAGTCTAAGGGCTTGTATTGCCGTTGCTATGATACTTGGGGAGTTGCAACGTGGTGTGATCACCACAAATCACTCAACCAGGCTTCATGCCTAAGGTGGGACTAGAACTCGCCACCCCCTGGTTTCTAGGCCAGCACCTTAACCACTATACCAAACTGACTTCTCTATTTATTTTCTATTTTTCAATATATATTTTTTTATAAATTGCAGCCATCAGTTGCAGATATGAGGCCTGTTAACTGAGTCTTTTTTTGGGGTGGGTGGGTGGGGTGGAATGGCCAAGGAAGAGGATTTTTAACCATTTGGTCAATTTTCCATGCTTTTCTCCCTCTCTCTTTTGTTCCCCTTTCTAATTGCAAGGTTATATCACATTTTTAAGAGCTGTTTCTATAAATATCTTCCGCTGCCAGTTAAGATTATTTTTTAAAAAAATGGGATTATGATGAACAAGATGCTTGCTGGCTCAAACGTTAGGTTTTCTCCAAGGTTCTTCTTGGCTTCTGCTCTTAAAACCAAAGCCAAAACATAGAAAAATGGTCAGATGGACTATGCACTGGGCAATCAATTATTCCCCAAACATTTAAACTTAGATTTTTTGATTGCAAAGGCTGTCAGCACCTGGATTTTTTTTTTAAAATGGATGTATTTGAAAATGGACACTTTCACGATTAAAAGTTCTGTGAAGAGGAAGAATGGAGTAATTCCATATTTCACCACTAGATGCCGCTAAAGGTCAAAGTCCAAGCATGTAGAAACACGTTTTTTGGTAGTAGTTGGTGAATTAAGTATCAGTGGTTTAAATTCAGTTTGAATCATGATTGCCTTCAGAATACAGAATAACAGAGATGGAAAGGGGCCTTGGAGGTCTTCTAGTCCAACCCCTGCTGCTCAAGCAGGAAGCCTTATAACGTTCTGGACAAGTGGCTGCCCAATCTTTTCTTAAAAACCTCCAGTGATGGAGCACCTACAACTTCTGAAGGCAAGTAATTCTTTTATATAGAATAAGAGCTGGAAGGGACCTTGTAGGTCATCCAGTCCAGCTCTCCACCCAACCAGGAAGCCCTATACCAGTTGTCACCAACCAGTGGGCTGGGGACCACTGGTGGTCCGCGAGAAAATTTGGGTGGTCCACAGAGAAATGTCACCCCCAAGCACCTCCTAAAGCAATTAATCCAGGCTGCGTGGGAAACAAGGTTGCGCCACCCACATGGCCTGAGAGAACACAAGGCTTGCGTTGCTTGCATTGTGAACAACATGAGGTAGTGAGGGGAGGGGGGAAAGGGCGGGGGGGACTTGCCCCACTTGCCCCACGCGCCTTGCCTGGAGACTGGGCTGCTTCTTTCCACTTCTTTCTTCTTCTGCTTTTGGCTACACTAAGAAAAGCAGCAAAAGTCTTTCTTTCTCTCCCCCAAACTCCACCAGAAATGAGTCTTTGGGACCCTGCAAGGCCTCCTGCTCCAAAAGGCTGCGCCAGCATGACAAGTCTCACAAAGACTCATTTCTCGCAGAGTTTGGGGGAGAGAAAGAAAGACTTCTGCTGCTTCTGCTGCTTTCCTTGCATGAAGCTGAAAGTCTCTCCCCCTCCCTTTCTCTCTCTCTCTCTCTCTCTCCCCCCCGAGAATGGAGCTGGAGACAGTATCCTATGATCCCAAATAAAGAATGATTGATCAGTAGGAAAACGGGGTGGGGAATTTTCCTGCAGAGTTTTTTGGGGATTTTCCCAGGGTCTCTGGTTCACAGGATTTAAAATTATGAGTTTGGTGGTACCCGAGGTCCAAAAGGTTGGCGACCCCTGCCCTATACCATTTCTGACAGGTGGGAGTCCAATCTCTTCTTGAAAGTCTCAAGTGATGATGCTCCCACAACTTCTGAAGGCAAGTTCTGTTCCATTGGTTGATTGTTCTCACTGTCAGAAAATTCCTCCTTATTTCCAGGTTGAATCTCTCCTCGATCAGTTTCCATCCATTATTCCTTGTTTGGCCTTTGGGTGCTTTGGAAAATAACTTGACCCCTACCTCCTCTCTGTGGCAGCCCCTCAAATATTGGAAGAATGCTATCCTGTCTCCCCTCCTCCTTTTCTTCATATTTATGATGGTTGCAGAGTCCCGGGGTCATAAGATCCCCTTTTGTGACCTTCTAACCAGCAAAGTCAATAAGGAAGCCAGATTCACTTAACAACTGAGTTCCTGACTTAACAACTGTAGTGATTTCCTTAGCAACTATGGCAAGCACAATGGGGCAAAAGTTGTGGAAATGTTGGGCTCAATTGTGGTTGTAAGTCGAGGACTACCTGTAATAGTATTGGTGTCATTTAATGTTTTACCATTTTAACATTGACCAGTTTCTAATGTTTGTAAGGCACCCAGATCGCCTGTAGATGAGACGGGCGACACACAAAGAAAGAAAGAAAGAAACGAAGTTTTTTTTCCTCGCCATGTACATGTATACATCCGAACTACACTGTTGTTTCTCTGTGTCATATAATATATGTGGGTATATGCATAATTTTGTATTTATTTATTTTGTCATATTTATGTAGTGTATGTTGGAGGTGGCGACCCTTTGAGAGCTGTAGGCAGCGAAATTTCATTTTAATATATGCCGATTAGGGTACATTCAAAGTGATGATAAAGTTTATTCTATTCTGTTCTGTTCTGTTCTATTCTATTGCATTCCATTCCATTCCATTCCATTCTATTCTCCTTTATTCTATTTTAGTCTATTTTATTTATTCTCTATTCTATTCTATTCTATTCTATTCTATTCTATTCTATTCTATTCTATTCTAATTTATTCTCTATTCTATTCTATTCTATTCCTATTCTATTATTTCCATTCCATTCTATTCTCCTCTATTCTATTTTAGTCTATTTTATTTATTCTCTATTCTATTCTATTCTATTCTATTCTATTCTATTCTATTCTATTCTATTCTATTCTAATTTATTCTCTATTCTATTCTATTCTATTCTATTCTATTCTATTCTATTCTATTCTGTTCTGTTCTGTTCTGTTGTTCTGTTCTGTTCATTCTCTGTTCTGTTCTATTCTATTCTACTCTATTCTACTCTACTCTACTCTACTCTACTCCACTCTATTCTATTCAGTTAATGGTAGTTAAGCTGATGAGATGTACAAGCCAACACTAATATGCATCTTTTAAACTTGGCTACCAAAAAAATCAAATCGAATTGAATTATGTATTGTCATTGAGCATATATACGCAGTATACGTACAACGAAATTCACATAACACCCAGAGACTGTGCAAATTCAGTCTGTCCCTGCTGTGATCAAGTGAAGTAGTAGGTACCACTTTAGGAAACCTTAGTAAGGCCGCACCTGGAATACTGCGTCAAGATTTAGTCCCCACATTTACAAAAAAAGATGTTGAGACTTTGGAAAAAGTGCAGAGAAGAGCAACTAAGACGATTAAAGGCCTGGAGGCTAAAACACATGAAGAACGGTTGCAGGATTTGGGTATGGCTAGTCTAAAGAAAAGAAGGACTAGGGTGGGATGGACACGATAGCACTCTTCCAATATTTGAGAGGCTGCCACAAAGAAGAGGGGGTCATTTTTTCCCCCCAAAGCCAGGACCAGAAGAAACTAAGGAAGTAGAAACTTCCTAACAGTGAGGACAATTCGCCAGTGGAACAACTGGAGATTTTGAAGAGGAGACTGGACAATGAACCACTTATCTGAAATGGTATAGGGTCTCCTGCTAGAGCAAGGGGTTGGACTAGAAGACCTCTAAAGTCCCTTCCAGCTCTATTCTCCATTGATTGAAACGAAGTTAATAATAGCTTAGCGGATGAGATGTACAAGCCGACCCTGATATTCATCCTTTAAAGTTGGCTGGAAAGAACCCGAATGACTTTGCAAATTCCTCTCTCCTTCAATCTTTCACTGCTGGGATGTCTTGGGGTCCTTTCCCAGGCTGGCAATTTCCAAGGGGGAGGGTAGATCCACGACAGTCCTTTTGGAGATTAAAAAAAATCCATATTTCTGTCTGTCTGTTTTTCCCATTCGCTGAACTGCAGACTTTTTGGCACCGATCTTGGCTAGCATTTCTCCCCCTTTCTGGATACTTGCTGGGAAGGTTTATGTAATGCTTTTAATTGGGGGAGGGGGGGGAAATGAGAGACCACCACCACCTCCATCTCACACCCCATCCTGTAGCCAATTAAATTAGCCCACGGGGTGGGGGAATTCAAGCATGGATTAACCTCCAGAGACAGTCCCTTAGCTTAAAACCTGGCTGGGGTCTTGAATTATTGGTGGTCCTTGATTTATAAACCTTCATTTAGCAATACCCCGTTTCTCCAACAATACGGCCTCCCCCAATAGGAAGTCCCAGCATGTTTTATAGGCATGAAATGAAATTAAGCCCCTCCCCCCCAAATTAAGGCCTATATTAAAATATGCGAAATGGGGGGGGGAATGGTGGGGGGGCTTTCCGTTAGGAAGTACTTTTGTTGCACACCCGGATATGGTGCTGCCTGCGTTGACCCCGATACGAAGTGCCCCACCAACACCGAGGTCAACATCCAAGCCGTCGCCGCCCGCCCAAAGATGCAAGGGGGGGGAAATTAAGTCACCCCCAGAAAGACGGCCTAGCCATTTTTTCGGGGCTCAAAAAAGAAAAAGACCCGGCCTTATTATATGAGAAACACGGTAGCACAGAGGGTAGCTACCCCTCTTCTACCGGTAGAAGAATGAAAAATTTCGAGAAATATTTTTTTTAAAAAAAGGCAGAATAAAATATTTCCCCTAAAAGAGAACTAAAAATCTTAAGGGAGATGGAAACTCGGATCCCTAGCTTCCCGCCACACCCGCCAGCAGACATTTTGTGCCTGTTGAGAAAGACTGGACCAGCCTATCTACAAAAGTCTTTCAGCTCCAAGGGGATGGGATGAAGACACGATCCTTCAGGACATAATAGGATTAACCCACTACCATCCTAGCAGTGGAGCTCACCACCTGGCACAATCTCCTAAGGACATTGCATCAGCAGTCCAAACTTCAACCAAACCTGGCTCAGACAACCTATAGAGCCAGCTATGACCCCTACATAACCCCTATGTCAACTAAAAAAATACTCCTTTGGTCTTTTTAGCTGCCAGCAGAAAGGGAGTGGGGGGGGAACAGTGCATTCCTCAAGTGCCTAGATAATCGCCCTGGCAGCCCAAAGTTGGTCAGAGCGCAAGAGTATTACCGGAGACCATGATTGATGACTCTTGGCTATGGAGGTGTCCCATTGGAGAATATACATCCAGGGGATGGAGGGAAGACCAGGGTCAAGGGGGAAATGAAGGATGTATTGTAGTATCGGCTGCATCCAGCTAACACCAACATGGCTACTTCTTAATAAATCAATATTCTTTTCTCTGAGATGTGGCTAGAGACTTTGAATGGGGGGGGGTGGATTTGTTGGAGTCCTGACAACCAATAGAATACATGCACTTGCCCAGGAACAGGAAGTTCAAGTGCAAAGCCCAAGAGAAGGTATAAAAACCGCCTGCTCTCAACTTCATGTGGTCAGCTGCACCAGAACCATGGGCTTGGTGGTTCTGCTTCACCATTCAACTATCTTTCCAATCAGCCTTCGTGTTTCCAGTGCCTCTTCTCCCAGCTTGAACGAAACCAGATGGATATTTCTTCCAACAGCACTTATATATCGCTTTCCAGTGTTCAGTTGTGGTTTAACTCAAGGACTACCTTGTAGCACAACTCACTTTGCTTAAGACATTCTTTCAGAGGAATCATATGCAAAGATACGTGACGAATCCGTGGGACTAGTGGATTCTAAGTGCCGCTGAAATGCATGGATTTTGCACCTCCAGTAAGATGGCACGGAGAGATTGCCACAGCTCTCCAACTTTATAAACTATCTGCGGCTTCAAAGGAAAGGCCCGGCTTTCTTCCGAAAGGTCATCACTTGTTTATTAACAGATTTTTAAAGGAGGCTGGTATTGAAGAAACCAAAATACTTCAACGAATCTCCATCAGCAATATTCAACCAACTTTACAATGTATATAATTGGGATAAACATTTTCTTCTGAAGTTTAGAGAGTCCAATCTAAGAGGAGAGGGAAGGGAAGGAGAATGGAGGAAGGGAAGGGAAGGGAAAGGGGGAAGGGAAAGGAAAGGAAAGGAAAGGAAAGGAAAGGAAAGGAAAGGAAAGGAAAGGAAAGGAAAGGAGAAAAGAGTGGAAGAAGGGAAGGAAAGGGAAGGAAAAGAAAGGAGGAAGGGAAGGGAAGGGAAGGAAAGGAAAGAAAGCAGCCAAAAAAGCCAATGCAATCCTAAATTGCATTAACAGAGGGATACAATCAAGATCAAGGGAGGCACTAATACCACTCTATAAAGCCTTAGTAAGACCACACCTAGAGTACTGCATCCAGATTTGGTCCCCACATTATAAAAAAGATGTTGAGACTCTAGAAAAAGTGCAGAGAAGAGCAACCAGGGTGATTAGGGGACCGGAGACTAAGGCATATGAAGAACAGTTGCAGGAACTGGGCTTGGCTAGTCTGGTGAAGAGAAGGACCAGGGGAGATATGATAGCATCTTCCAATATTTGAGGGGCTGCCACAGAGAGGAGGAAGAGGTCAAGCTATTTTCTAAAGCACCTGAAGGCCAGAGAAGGAATAATGGATGGAAACTGAACAAAGAGAGATTTAATCTGGAAATAAGGAGAAACTTTCTGACAGTGAGAACAATCAACCAATGGAACAGAAGTTGCCCTCGGAAGTTGTGGGAGCTTCATCACTTGAGACTTTCAAGAAGAGATTGGACTCCCATCTGTCAGAAATGGTGTAGGGTCTTCCGCTTGGATGGGCGGTTGGACTAGATGACCTATAAGGTCCCTTCCAACTCTGATTATCTGTTATCTGTTATCTGAACGGAGAGAAGAGTGGAGGAAGGGAAGGGAAGGGAAGGGGAGGAAAGGAAAGGAAAGGAAAGGAAAGGAGGAAAGGAAGGGAAGAGAAGGAAAGGAAAGGAGAATGGAGGAAGGGAAGTGAGGGGAAGGAAAGGGAAAGAAAGGAGGAAGGGAAGGAAAGGGAAGGGAGGGGAAGAGAAGGGAAGGAAAGGAAAATTGAGGAGGGAAAAAGGAAAGGCAGGGAAAAGAGAGTGGAGGAAGTGAAGGATGCCACACCCACCAAGCCATGCCCACAGAACTGGTAGTAAATTTTTTTGAATCGCACCACTGTTGAGGGCCTGTATACTGCACGAGTCAAAAAGAGGCCTGTGAAAATATCTACAGACTCCTCACATCCTGGACATAAACTGTTTCGACTCCTACCCTCAAAATGATGCTATAGAGCCCTGCACACCAGAACAACTAGAGACAAGGACAGTTTTTCCCCGAACGCCATCACTCTGCTAAACAAATAATTCCCTCAACACTGTTCAACTATTTACAAAGTGTACACTACTATTACTGTTAATCCTCTCATCTTTCCTTTCACCCATCTTCTCCCACTTGTGACTGTATGACTGTAACTTTGTTGCTTGTATCCTTATGATTTATATTGACTGTTTCCTAGTATGATTTGATTGCTTATTGTACCCTATGACTATCATTAAGTGTTGTACCTGATGATTCTTGACTCTTGACAAATGTCTCATTTGCACCAAGACAAAGTCCTTGTGTGTCCAATCACACTTGGCCAATAAAGAATTCTACTCTACTCTACTCTACTCTACTGTACTCTACTCTACTCTACTCTACTCTACTCTATTCCTGCCTTCAGAGGTTGTGGGAGCTTCATCACTGGAGGCTTTCAAGCAAGGACTGGACTGCCATCTGTCAAAAATGATGTAGGGTCTTCTGCTTGGGTGGGTGGGTGAGGAGTTGGACTAGATTACCTCCAAGGTCCCTTCCAACTCTGTTAATCTGTTAAATCTGTTACATGAACCTCTGTATTGGTTGCCGGGACTGATCTTTTTGTGTTTGGAATACAAAACTAATAAAGGTGGGATAGAAACAAATAAAACAATCAAGAAACCAATACATGAACCTCTGTATTGGTTCCCTGGGCTAAACATTTTTGTCTTTGGAATACAAAAACAATTTATTTATTTGTTTTGTCAATTGCTTACAAGATAATAGGTATAAGTATATACATAGTTATGAATACATGAAATGGGTACATATAAGAAAAATAAAAGAAACAATAGGACAGGGACGGTAGGCATGTTGGTGCGCTTATGCACGCCCCTTACAGACCTCTTAGGAAAGGGGTGAGGTCAATAGTAGACAGTCTAAGGTTAAAGTTTTTGGGGTTTGGGGAAGAAACCTCAGAGTCAGGTAGAGTATTCCAGACATTGACCACTCTGTTGCTGAAGTTGTATTTCCTGCAATCAAGTTTGGTGTGGTTAACCTTGAGTTTGAATCTATTGTGTGCTCTTATGTTGTTATGGTTAAAGCTGAAGTATTCATTGACAGGTAGGACATTGCAATGTATGATTTTATATACCATACTTAGATCAGACCGAACACGGCGTAATTCAAGGTTTGCTAGGTCTAGAATTTCAAGTCTGGTGGCATAAGGTATTCTACAATGAGTAGAGGAGTGGAGAACTCTTCTTGTGAAATATTTCTGGACTTTCTCAACTGTGCTAATATCAGATACGTAATGTGGGTTCCAGACTGATGAGCTGTATTCGAGTATTGGTCTAGCAAATGTTTTGTATGCTCTAGTTAGTAGTGTGATATTACCAGAGAAAAAGCTATGTAGGATTAGGTTAACAACTCTTAATGCCTTTTTGGCTATGTAGTTACAGTGGCACTTAGTGGCACTCTAGCACTTAGATTATTAGAGATGAGTATTCCAAGGTCCTTTACAGAGCTTGGATCATCAACAAGATCTTGACTATTCAGCTTGTATTTTATTTTCTGATTTTTTTTGCCAATATGTAAGAAAGAGCATTTATTTGTTGACATGTGAAGTTGCCATTTGTTTGACCATTCTGATACATAGTCAAGATCTTTTTGAAGGGTAGCAGTATTGTCTGTGGTATTGAACAGCTTTACATCATCAGTGAAAAGAACGTAGTTGCTCTTAATATGATCACAGAGGTCATTTATGTAGAGTATGAAGAGAGTTGTTCCTAGAACACTGCCTTGGGGGACACCACTATTGACCGGTACAGAATTTGAT
Organism: Notechis scutatus; assembly: GCF_049901735.1. Classification (NCBI taxonomy): domain Eukaryota; kingdom Metazoa; phylum Chordata; class Lepidosauria; order Squamata; family Elapidae; genus Notechis; species Notechis scutatus. The sequence continues at coordinate 7,786,603 of NC_142009.1, forward strand.
AGGACACTCCCAATTTTGACCATTTGTTGTCTGTTTGACAGGAATGCTTCTATCCAGTTATGCAGTTGTCCAGATATACCATAGGATTTTATTTTTAGGAGTAGTTTGTCGTGTACCACTGAATCAAAGGCTTTACAGAAGTCTACGTAGATTGCGTCTATTGCTTTGCCCTGATCGAGTTGTGTAGTCCATACGTTTTTGCAGTGTAAGAGTTGCAGATTACAGGATAGTTTTTTCCTGAAACCAAATTGTTTATTGGAGAGTAGGTTGTTTGTCTCTAAGTGGGGGATAATGGATTGGTTAATAATTGATTCCATGACTTTACAGGTGACGCAGCATAAGGAGATTGGTCTGTAATTTTCAACTAGGCTGGGGTCTCCCTTTTTGAAGATGGGGATGACCATGGATTGTGACCATAGGTTAGGCAAGGAGCTGGTCCTGAAAGATTTTTCAAAGATTATGCTTAGAGGTTCAGCTATGGCAGTGGATAGCTTTTTAAAGAAGTAGGCACATATTCCGTCCGGTCCAATAGATAGAGATGGTTTTGGATTGCGTAGTGCTTTTTCAACATTGTCTTCTGTAAAATCAATATGTATTAGATCATTGTAGTTGTCTGTGGTTCGGCTAGGAAATACTGGGCATGATTCATTGCTGTTTACAAATACTGAGCCGAAGAATGTGTTAAAGATGTTGGCTTTAATGGTGTCGTTGTTGCAGTCTTTACCAGTAGTGCTTTTTCAACAGGGGTGGGATGGACCTTGAGTCTTTTAGTTTGTTGTTTACAAAATTGTAAAAAGCGCAGGTGGAATTGGTGCATAGAAGGTTTTCCTCTTGTTTAATGTGATAATTGGTGCATTCAGTCTTTATCTGGTGGCATAAATTTTTGTATCGGCTTTTGAAATTGGCAATTTGACCAGATTTGTTTTTCCGCCAGAGTGATCTCTTTTTGGATTGAAGTTTCCTTATTGTTATGGGTAATCTGTTTTTTTTGTTTTGGGAGTTGTTGTTGGTACATATAGTTTGATGACTCTTTTGACTTCACGTAAAAATATGTTGTAATGGTCTTCAACATTATTGCATCCAGTGAATAGAGATTGCCAATCAAGGGATGAGAGATTGTTGTCTATAACAGTGGCCCCCAACCTTTTTTGTGCCGCGGCCCGGTACTGGCATCACAAAATCATCCGCGGCCCGGTACCGGCATCAGCACGCATGGCAAGGCAAGCCGAGCGACCGGCCAGCCAGCCGTCCCCCGCTTCTCCCTGCCACCTTCAACTCTTCCTTTGTACCTGTGTCAATGGGCTTCGCGACGGCTTCGGGACGGTCGCTCGGCTCGCCTTGCCATGTGTGCTGAAAGAATCCTCGCGCCTTAGTTTTGTTCGAAGCCACCACCCCCCTCGATGAAACTAAGGCGCGAGGATTCTTTCAGCACCCAAACGCTGCTTTCTACCCGGAAAAGCTCACAGGAAGCACTTTTTCATCAAAACAAGATGGCGGTGCCCAGCAAACCGGTGGCCCGGTAGAAATTGTTCCACGGACTGGTACCGGTCCAGGGACCGGTGGTTGGGGACCCCTGGTCTATAAGATCATAGTTGCCTTTTTGGAAGTTATAATTGGGGATTATGTCATTGTGATGATTTTTATGTGGGCGTATGTTGAGACAAAAGTCAGTCATATTGTGGTCACTGCTGGAAAAGGGTTCTTTAGTTTGTATTCCATAAATTAAATTAAAACTATTGCAGAAGATGAGATTGAGGCAGTTGTTTAGTCTAGTGTTGTTCGTTACTAGTTGTTCCAGTCTCAGATTTGTAACAGCATTGTAGAAGGTTGCGTGTATGGGTTCAGTTGTACATTCATTTAGGGTCCAGTCAATATGAGGTAGATTGAAGTCACCAAGAAAGATAAAAGCGTGTGGGCAGGATGCTGCCCATGTTAGTAGTGTATTTAGCTTGTTTACATGTTCGATGTCATAATCAGGTGCTCTGTAACATAGTTAGAATCGAAATGTGATATTTAAGGATAGTTCACAGATGATGGTCTCAGGAAGAGCAAGCTCCTGGGTAACTTGGATGTTTTTTAGATGTAGGGACTTTTTATAGAAGATAGCAACACCACCTTCTCTAGGAATTTCACGATCTGTTCAGTAAACATGATAGTCTCTTACTGTGATAATGGAGTAAGGGAGAGATGCGTTGAGCCATGTTTCACAGACAAATATGATGTTGAATTTAGCCATATTTAGTAAGAGAAGAAATTCAGGTATTTTATTCGCAAGGCTTCTTGCATTGAGTAGCTTGCATTTAAGGCCAGCAGTAGTTGGAATTGAGGTAGTTAGGGGCGTGCTGGTGGGATAACAAACAAATACAAAAACAAACCTCCGGATCGGTTGTTAAAGGGCTAAGAAAGATGTTTTTGCTTCGCTGAATCCTGTTTTGAAGGGATTGTGGAGGAAATGCCCATGGAATGAGAGACACTTCCGTCATCCTCCAAAGCCATGGAAAACCTTTGATGTTGTTCTCCAGGGCTTCAGAATGGGGCTATTTGAGGAAAAGATGAGGAGAACAGAAGAAATGCCTGAACTCTTTTGCCAAACCCTGCATCGTTTGGATGCCTTCCCTCCCCCCCCCCCGCTGCTCCTTCCATTTTTCCCAAGAAAACCCCCCTCCCCAAAAAGTTCAAAGCAAATAGTTCTGACAATATATATATTTATATATATATATTTATTTATTTCTGGCTCACTCACTTTTTTTGTTTACATAGCAGACGTGGTTTCAGGTTTTCCCTCTCCACCCTCCCGCCAAAAAAAAAAAAATGACATTAAAGGCGGGAGGAATAAAGAGCTGTCTAGTCTGATTCTTTTAAACTCACACTCACTCACACATCATTTCGATGTTGTGTGGGGAGGGGTGTTGTGTGTGAAAATGGAAACGCGACAGTCCTTTTATCTACGTCACCGTTGTGGGTGCGCGCGCTTTTATTTCAGAGAGAGAGAGAGAGAGAGAATCAACTCTGGGATCGATTGCTTTCTCGAGTGATACAAATGTACAAAAGAGGGGAAGCCATGATATCTGCCCTCTTTCCGGCGGGATCCTGGGGGGGCATAATAAACTAAGAGGTAGTCCTCGGCTTACGACAGACTCATTTAGTGACAATAGGAGTGAGGGGGGGAAAAATGACTGGCGGCCATTTTTAGGACTTTGGAATCGTCCCTCCCCCCGTGGATCAGGTGATCCAGATCCAGAGGCTGAGCAATTGATTCATATTTGTGACCGCTGCTGGGTCCCCAAAGTCGTGTGGGATCCCCTTTTGCGACCTTCTGACAAGGAAGATCGACGGGGAAGCCAGATTCACTGAACAACTGAGTGGCTCTAACTTGACAGCTGCAGTGATTCACTTAACAACGGTGGCAAGAAAGGTCGTAACAGGGGGCCAAATTCTCTTAAAATATGTCTCACTTAGTGGCTGAAACTTTGGGCTCAGTTGTGGTTGTAAGCTGAGGACTACCTGGAGTATATAATTTAGATCCAGGGGTCCCTCATATGGTATCCATGGCTATCAGGGCTTCCTTCCTTCCTTCCTTCCTTCCTTCCTTCCTTCCTTCCTTCCTTCCTTCCTTCCTTCCTTCCTTCCTTCCTTCCTTCCTTCCTTCCTTCCTTTCTTCTTTCTTTCTTTCTTTCTTTCTTTCTTTCTTTCTTTCTTTCTTTCTTTCTTTCTTTCTTTCTTTCTTTCTTTCTTTCTATCCTCCTTGCTTCCTTTCCATGTTCCATATATAGTGTAATACTCCAATATATGGAACATATATTAAAACATTCATTGTTGCTTGTATTCTTCTTCCCTTTATCTAATATTTAAAATGTTTTTTTTTTAAATGAGAATCAAATCATTTAAAGTGAGAATCAAATTCATAACTCGTGTTGGCGGCCTCAAGGCCCATTAACTTCCACCTATGAGAATACCCACACATATAATTTAGCTTGCCATTAGAAGATTCACAGTACTCTACAAGTTTGCAATTTATATCCTTAAAAAATGCATGAACTCTTTGGCAGGGTGAAGTGGGGTTTGGCATTCTATAGTTAGCAATTTGTTCCAAAATCATTAAAGGCTATTCTCCCCCCCCGCCCCCGGGTAATATTTTAAGATGATTTTTAAAAATGGACTTGTTATCCAAATATTTCCCATTGTGTAAACAACAAGACTCAGGGGAAAAAATGTTTTCTGTTGTTTGGCTTGAAGAAATTAAATCCAATTTTAAATGTCAGGAACATCATCTTTAATCAGAATTCTAGGAAGGTGATGTTTGAAGCCTCAAAGATTTGGGCAGCTTACAATGCAATTTTAATTATCAAATAGATGGTATTTTAAGAAATTAGTAAAATTTAGAAAAGGAGAAAAGAAAAAGGAAGATTAGAGTAAAGAAGGAAAAAGAGGAAAAGAAGTAATTACAATCTCAAATAGTACCAAATAACCCCAATTAGTCCCTTATGTTTAAGAAACATGCTGGATTGCACCATACAATGGTAATACAACACTTCTAAATTCTTATATTCCTAAAATATAAACTCGGTGAATAAAGTAGGATTTAATTCAGAAACACACAGAATTTAGAAAAACATGGCTGAAGTTTACAGACAGTCTGGAGACTGTAAAGTTGGCAAAATATATCTCTAAATAAACAAATATAAGCTTTCTAGTCCTTAAGGATGTGTAATAAATACATTGATTATAAATTCCACTAAGCAAGCATATCTCGTGAGTAAATCTGTACAAAATTGGACCTAAATACTGTATTACATTTTACTAAGACAGAGACAAAAAAATAAATCTTCAGGGTAGATGTGAAAAAATAGATCTGCCTCAAAATTCTTCCCATCTCAACATTTGCATGGGAAGAAATAGTTGAAAAAAGCAGGGCTTTTAATAATAAAATCTCCCCCATATTAAAAAACACAATCCATACAATTAGGCTAATTGAAAAAGCCGAAGTGTTAGACTTTATACAGGCTTCTGGATGTAAATCCATCCAGTTGGAACATTTGCTTTGTTCTTTTTTTCACATACAGTGCTTCATTCAGGATGGTTTTTACATTGATATTGTAAAAGAAAAATTGCATTTTTTTCTACCTGAAAATGCACAGTCTGAAATTGGCAAATTTTGGCACTTGGGGATAGAACTGTAGAAGTTTCCAAATTCTCAAACTTTTCTCCTTATTCCCCCCAACTTTTTCCCCCTCTCTCTCTTCGCTCAAAAAGCTGTGTCTCGATCTCTCTTCATTTTTGCAATATCTCTTAGAATATACTTTCAAGTTATTCCGAGATGGGAGATCTTGTTTTTAGTTGGAAAAAAAGAAATTCATAGGCATACATATCTGGTGTCTGCTCTCGATGACCCCCTCAGAGAAAAAGAAACTTGAAAATCGCCGATAAATGATTTTCAGATGTTGGAGAATAAATCACAAGGAATTGAATTCGCTGTTTCGCCTTAATTTTGCCCTGGTTTTAGCCGTTGGTCCATCAGGGCCAAGATTTGGATCTGCTGAGGAAAAAAAATATGGCGTTAATTAGCTAAATGGAGGACGGTGGGAGAGATTTGGAAGCGAACAGCCCTGAAGTGTGTGTCGAATTGGGGGGGAATTCATTTCAACAGAAACACAAATGAAACAAAGGACAGTTTCTCTTCTACATCCTAAATTTTTCTCTTCATCCGAACACACGGCCTTCCTCAAATAAAGGGAGAAGAAAATCTACTCAGTCTAAGGAAAACTTCTACTCCGATAGCATTGAACTGCAAACCAGGGCTTACAAAACCTTCACCAGACCAATTCTCTCTTTTCCCCCCAAAGTTTTTTTATTTTTATTTTACATACATATCAATGTGTAAACAATATGACACCTGGGTGTTTTACATTTTACATCCAGTAACATATTAATAATCATGTTAGCTATTTCCCCCCCATAATCTTATTTAATTCTAGCATAAATACACCTCCTTATATTCCATTATAGTCTCTTATTCATTTATATATTCAATATTTCATTGTATTAGTTATTTTATGCTAATCCTCCTATTATTCAAATACGCTTAATATCACCCTCATTCAAATTCTAGTTTCCTTTCTTTTTCTTACATCATCATCTTATTATTAAGGAATTGTATACCATTATTTCTCCCTCTCCAATTCCATCCCAATTCTAACTTTTAGTTATGCCACTACAGTTCCCAAGAATATTCATTCATTTATATATATATATATATATATATATATATATATATATATATATATATATATATATATATATATATATATATATATATATATATAATCTGCCTGGAATCCACACTGCATAACAGACATTAATATAATTGAGCGAGTCCAGAGGTATTTCACGAGAACAATACTCCACTCCTCAGCCCCACAATAGAATACATAGGCTTTACTTTTGGACCTGGACAACCTAGAACTACGCCGGCTGCGATCTGACCTAAGCGTAGTACACAAAATTGTCTGCTACAACGTCCTACCTGTCAGCGACTACTTCAGCTTCCACTGCAATAACACACATAGGCAAACAATAGATGCAAACTCAGTGTAAACCGCTCCAAACTCGACAGCAGAAAATACGACTTCAGCAACAGAGTGGTCAATGCCTGGAACTCGCTACCTGACTCTGTTGTCACATTCTCAACACCCCCAAAACTTTAACCTTAAACTGTCTACCGTGGACCTCACTCCATTCCTAAGAGGTCTGTAAGGGGGCGTGCATAAGCGCACCAGCGTGCCCATCGTTCTTGTCCTACTCTTTATTCGTACTCATTTATGATGTATATACTTATACCTGTTTATAATTATATGTTTATATGTTATAGTCATACTTATACTTGTTTTCTCATACATGCTTGACAAACTATATAAATAAAATAAAAAATGAATATTTTTTTTTAAAAAGACCCCCAAATCATGTGCTCGGTTCACACGAGATGTATCCACCAAGTTAAAGGGAGGTTACTCCTGAGTAAACCCCTTGAAAAAGGCCTGGATACCTTGGATTCATCACATTGCTCCTGGCCACAAGAAGTAAGACACGGTCTTAAAATCTGGTGATATATTTACCCAGCAGAAATATTTATCTATCTATTTATTTGCTTAACCTTCTGTATATTTTGTGTTCCAAAGCAAGGACAGATCCTGAAGGACAGATCCTGTTTGGAAGGACAGATCCTGAAGCTGAAGCATCAAAGGAGTCCTTCTCCAAAGGACTTTGGAGAAGACCCTGAGGTTGGGAAAGATGGAAGACAGGAGAAGAAGAGGAAGGCAGAGAGTGAGATGGTTAGATGGTGTCATCGATGCAACAAAAGTGAATTTGGACAAACTCTGGGAGGCCCTGGAGGACAGTGGGAGCCTAGTGTGTTGTGGTCCATGGGGTTGTGAAGAGTTGACACAACTTAGCGACTGAACAACCATAAAAGAGGCCCACTGCATTCACCAGGACTGGGTGAAACCAGGCTCAATAGCAGGAACTGTGAGAGGAATCTTGGAGTCTTAGTGGACAACCAGCTAAATAGGAGCCAGCCGTGTGCAGCAGCAGCCAAAAAAGCCAATGCCATCCTAAGTTGCATTAACAGAGGGATACAATCAAGATCAAGGGAGGAACTAATACCACTCCATAAAGCCTTAGTAAGACCACACCTAGAGTACTGCATCCAGTTTTGGTCACCACATTATAAAAGGGATGTTGAGACTCTAGAAAAAGTGCAGAGAAGAGCAACCAGGATGATTCGGGCAGTGGTGGGACCCTGGGGAAGGCCATTTTCGCCCTCCCAGAGACTCCACGGAAGCCTCCGGACTCTGGGGAAGACAAAAATGGCCCTCCCCGGAAGTTCTGGTAGGCCACACCTACCCAGCAACCAGGCAGCGAATCAGTTGCTGGGATTTTTGAATCCAACCCCTGGTTGTCAGTCAAGGATTACCTGCAGCTGGAAAATCAAGGGATAGTTACAAAAACAGCCTCTTTACTTCTGGAAAGTGGGAAGAATTAAGATACTGGCATCTCACCTGAATTGGGGTATTTGTTTCAGTCAAAATGCTGCATTCCCACGAATGTTATACCAGATTCACCATATCTAGCGATTGGATTCATTTAACCTGAAAAATTCAAGTTAATTTGCATTGGGATGATGTGAGTCTCCAGGCCAGAAATAATAATAATGATAATGATAGTAATAATAGTAATAATAATAGTAATAATAATAGTAATAATAATAATAATAATAATAATAATAATAATAATAATAATAATAATAATAATAATAATAATAATAATAATAATAATAATAATAATAATAATAATAATAAGCTACAGGACTCAGGACTGTAGCTGAGCAACTAAAGCCAGAATGCTACAGAACTACTGGTGTTTAAATAGGATGACTATGGCAAAGGCAAGCAAGGGTAGTACCAATCGTAACAAGCCCCTTGGGTGCAGTCCCAAAACAACTGGAGCACCACTTGAACACCATCAGTGGCATTGACAAATTCGCCATCAGTCAATTGCAGAAAGCAGCTTTGCTTGGAACAGCTTCCATCTCGCGACGATATCTGTAACACCGTCAAACATCCAGATCTGCCTATCCCAGGTCCTCGGTAGGGACTCGATAGATAGACAAAAACGCCAAACTCAGTCTGAACATCGGGCTGACTGTGTGATGGTTAATAAATATTAATAATAATATAATAAAAAGACTCAGAAAGTGTTTTATGCCTGCATCTAGAAAAAGAACATAGGACTTCAAAAAAAGAAAAAAAAAGATGAAAAAAATTGAGGGAATTGAGGGAAGCGTTGTACTGACTTTCTTTCTCGGCCTGCCAAGTTTTGCATTGGCAGAAATGGAAATATTCTATGCTATGGCCTGATTCAAAATTTTTATTATTTATTTTCATCCTCATAATCAAATAATGAGGCATGCAGACCCCGCTACCCTACTCCACATCCCAGAACCAGCCTCCTCAATATCTCATGCCATGAATTGATGGCTGATAAGGCACTTGGGGAAAATAGGGAACGACTAAAAATATGCCTATTAGACTATAGTACAGTACAGTACACTATAGTATAATACAGGTAGTCCTCGACTTATGACTACCATTGAGCTCAAAATTTCTGTTGTTAAGCGAGGCATTTGTTAAGTGAGTGTTGCCCCATTTTGCAACCTTTCTGTTGTGGTTCGCTGGCAGCCTGTGCAGACGGCAGAGGAATCGGACAATGGGGAAGAATAGGGACCAGTCTGGGAATCTGGGGAGGACTCAGCTGAGGGTCCTGCGTCCGATGCAGAGATGGGGCCAGGGCCATCTGGGAGTGGGGTGCTGACTCCGGAGCCTCCAGAATCTGGCAGCAGCAAGGCAGAGGAGCGAGGGGAGCCTGTTCCCAGTGCACATGGGCGCAGAGCTGCTAGAAGAGCAGCTGAAACAAAAGGGGCAACTCGGGAATAAGGCTGGGAGGTGATTGCTCCTCCCATATGGTATAAAGAACAGGCCAAGATGATGAAACCTTTGCAGGAAGCAAAGTTGTTTGTTCGGTTCAGATTCATTCTTGAAGCTCTTTGTACTTCGGTTAGTTTTGTTTCTAGTTCATTTGACACTTCTGTTATTGGCAGCACTTCACAGCAAAGAACGGTGGGTGCTTATCTTGAGGGACTGTTTGAGATTCATTACCGGTTGGGAATGAAAACAATTCCCAGCGTTGCAATAAAACAAGACTTGTTTTTAAAATAAGCGTGTGCGTAATTACGGTCTCGGAAGCCTCGGACCCACAAATATGAGTCAATTGCCAAAAGTCTGATCTTTGATCATGTGACCATGGGGACGTTGCAACGGTTGTGAAATAGTATGAAAAACAGTCATAACTAAGCACCTTTTTTTAGGGGCATCGTAACTTTGAATGGTCACTAAATGAACTGTTGTAAGTTAAGGACTACCTATCCAAGGTAAAGGAAGAGGTAAAGGAAGGAAAAAAATATAGTGAAGTGTAAAGGAAAGTGAAGTAAAAGGAGATTAAATTAAAATCAGGGCAGTGTGTGTAAACCACCCTGGAGAAAAAGCTACTTTGAAAGCTGTGTTTGTGTGTAAATCTCACGAACAAATAAATAGTCGTATGAATATCTTAGAGGCCATACCTTTGATAGGATTGTCGGTCACCAAATTACAAAAAAAGATGTTGAGACTTTGGAAAAAGTGCAGAAAAGAGCAACTAAGACATTCAAAGGCCTGGAGACAAAAACATACGAAGAACAACGGTTGGAGGAATTGAATATGGCCAGTCTAGAGAGAAGAAGAACTGGGGAGGACATGACAGCAGTCTTCCAGTATTTGAGGAGCTGCCAGAAAGAAGAGTGGGTCAAGCTATTCTCCAAAGCACCCGAAGGGCAGGACAAGAAGCAATAAGGATGGAAATGAATCAAGGAGATAAGCAACCTGGAGTTAAGGAGAAACTTCCTAAAAGTGAGGAAAATTAGCCAGTGGAACAACTTGCCACCAGAAGTTGTGAATGCTCCATCACTGGAGGTTTTTAAGTAGAGACTGGACAGTCACTTGTCTGAGATGGTATAGGTTCTCCTGCTTGAGCAGGGGGCTGGACTAGAAGACCTCCAAGGTCCCTTTCCAGCTCTATTCTGATTCTGATTCATAAACAGGAGTCAGTTGCCGAGCGTCTGAATTTTGCTCACAGGACCCCGGGGTATGCTGCAGTGGTTGTAAGTGTGAAAAATGGCCTTAAACAGGAGTGGGCTTCAAACATTTTAGCAACGGGTTCTCTGCCTGGTTGCTGGGTGGGTGTGGCCTAATTGACCTCCTGCACCACAGTGGTGGTGTGGGGGGCGTTTTTGCCCTCCCCGGGCTCCGGAGGCTCTCTGGAAGCCGGAAACAGGCCCATATCCAGCCTTCCTGAACTTCCGGGAGGCCCGTTTTCCACCTTCCCCCAGCCTCCTCACGCGCCCTGCACTTACCTGCATCCAAAACAGGCCGCGTGGGGACTCCTGGGAGTGGAGGGGAAGGATGGGCGTGGCCGGCCAGGAGTGGGGATTTGGGGGTTCCCTGAACTGTGCAGAATCTTAGCTAGTGGCTCTCCCGAACCCCTGCGAACCCCCAGCAAGCCACCCCAGATTCCCAAGTCACTTTTTTTCAGCGCTGGTGCAACTTTGAACAGTCATTAAGCGAATTGTTGTGAGTTGAGGACTTACCTCTCTTTGAATTTTCACAACCCAAGCAAAATCACGCAGGTCAAGGATTTATCTCATTCTTCTGTCTCCCATTTCTTGGATTCCTCCTCCTCCTCCTCCTCTTTCTCCTCCTCCTCTTCCTCCTCCTCCTCCTCCTCCTCCTCTTCCTCCTCCTCCTCCTTTAGGATCAAACTCCAGGCAGTTGCGAATGATATAATAAACAGATTTTTTTTAAAAAAAAGTTTTGTATTTATTTTTTAATTTGAACATATCATCTTCCATTGAACAGTGTGTCGTCTGGGTACAAAAGTCTCTGTGCGATTCCAATCGAAGTTTACAGTA